>NW_021824382.1:15000-18983 GCF_006345805.1 Octopus sinensis | reverse complement strand
GAGTTCAGTATGCGGCAAAGTAATTTATTTTACTATGACCTTTATATAATGTAATAATTTGAATTCGCCTTAAATGGTCCCTTTGCATACTGAATACTTGGTGAAATTGATTAATAATTAATTATTTTACCCTCAATTGTTGAAATTATATATATATATATATATATATATATATATATATATATGTATATATATATATATTGTATATATATATATATATATATATATCTATGTGTATATATAATATACATATGTGTGTGTATATATATATATATATGCATATGTGTGTGTGTGTGCTTGTGAGCCTATGTGTATATGTATCTGTGCCTAGCATATTCCTTGCATTATTTATTTACATCTGAATGCCTAATAAGGTGTGACATAATTACGCATATACATACATACATAGAAACATATATATATATATATATATATATATATATATATATATGTATATATACATATATATACACATATATATATTTATATGTATGTATATATGTATATATATACATTATATATGTATAGATATTAATATATATACATATATATATATATATATATATATCCACACACATATATATATGTATATATATGTATATATTTATATGTATGTATATATGTATATATTATATATATATATATATATATATATATATATATATATATATATATATATATACATGTATGGCTACAAACAATGCATGGATACAAACATGTATTTCTTATATATGCATATATATATATATATATATATATATGCATATATAAGAAATACATGTTTGTATCCATGCATTGTTGTAGCCATACATGTGTGATGATTATCTATCTATCTCTCTGTCTATCTATCTTTCTATCTATCTATCTATCTATCTATCTATCAATCTATCTATCTATCGGAGTGTACAACCATATATTTCATTGTATAAGTACATATGTGTCTGCGTGTGTGTGTATAGATGTATATATGTGCGTTTCATGCAACATATAACGCACGTAAGTATACGCATGTCGTCTATACAATATATCTATGAATGTGTGTGTGTGTCTGATTGGTTTGGCCCATTTTGTTATTGGGTAAATCGAGATTATCGACTAGTCAATATCTCTGAATTCCTTGAGCATTTCCTCTCACCGGCTTCCTAATAGTTTCCTTGTACCCAATGTAATTTACATGGCTTTAGTTAACCGAGTCTACAGTACAAAAACTCTCCATATTTCCACACAAAGAGATCTACCTGGGAACCTCATAGTCTCTACGCAGGGATCTAGGTCACTTACCTTAATTAATCCCTAAATTTTATGCCGTATGCCTATGTAATGTAATCATATTTTCCGTCCTTAAGTTTTGAGTTCAAATTTCACCTAGGTCGGCTTTGTGTTTCAGCCAATCGGAATCGATAAAATAAATACAAGGTAAGCACTAGGGTCGATGTAATCGATTTTTCCCTCCCACGAAATTGCTGGCCTTAGAAATGCATCAAGATGTTTCCGATTTCTGTGTTCAAATCTATTGGAATCTTTTTATTCGTTTGCACCCTTTGCCGGAACAGAAAGTGCATTTAGCAGGATTAGTAACCGATATTCCGTCAATTACATCACTGAGTGTTCCATAGGATCCGATCAACGAAACATCCTTCTCTTGAAATCAACGCGCCAGTGGCTGAGCACTCCACAGACAATGCGTGCCCTTAACGTAGTTCTCAAGGGAGATTCAGCGTGGCACACAAAGTGACAAGGCTGGCCCTTTGAAATACAGATCCATCTAATTTTTGCCAGTTGAGGGAACTGGTGTAAGGTGAAATAAAGTGTCTTGCTCAAGGACAGAACACGTCAGGTATCGAACTCATGGCCATAAGCGATGCGCCTTTGGTTCGATTACCAAAAAAAAAATCAAACATAAAAGCTGAAATAAAAAGAATGACAGAGCCAATAGCAACAAGAGCACTCATAGAGCACAAACCTTCGCCTAGACAACACCAACATCTCAACGATTAGCCAGAGATGATTTTTAAAAATGAGGATATCTTAAATAAACTCGACAGATCCCACAAACGAGAATACCAAAAATGAACCGACCGCTCTCAGAAATTAAGTAAAAGAAAAACGGAAAAATAATCCATAATCCTTGTCCGGAACCGGATCGATCTCCAAATCTAACCAGTTCGTGCCGATTGCGAGGCCAAACAACCCTGAAGGTTTCATCTGAATCCATCTAGTGGTTCTTGCGATATCTTGTCCATGGACAAACAAACACGACTGTTAGCAAACACGTCTTCGTTAAGGCGGAGGTAATAATCCTAATACAAACTTGGTACCAGTTGCAAACAGTTTGGCGCGTATCCGAACCCGTATAAAAGCCTTTTAATGTGTTTTGTAATGGAGAAATTCTCTCGCTCTTCACCAGCATAGTGAAGGACCTTCTTATGGGTTCGAGTACGCATATTTGAGGTGGTTCCAAGTTTTGAACTGGTTCCAGGTATGTATTTAATAGACGCAGGTGTAGCAGTGTGGTAAGAAGCTTGCTTCCCAGCCATATGTTCTTTGGACAAGTGTCTTCAATCATAGGCTCTAGGCGACCAAATCCTTGTGGGTAGATTTGTGGGAAGGAAGCTGAAAGAAGCCCGTTGTATACATGTATGTATGTGTGTGTGTGTGTGTGTGTTTGTTTGTTTGTGCCCCTATCACCGCTTGACAACCGGTATAGGTGTGTTTACATCCTCGTAACCTAGCGGTTCGGTAAAAGTGAACGACAGAATCAGTACTAGACTTACAAAATAAGTCCTAGTGTCGATTTGTTCGACTAAAACCATTGAAGGTGATGCTCCAGCATGAACGCAATCAAATGACTATAAAAGGTAAACGAATACAAGAATAAGAGATTCACAGTTCAGCGTTCTTAATCCCATAATCCTTAATCGTTAATCGACTTCGAAGCTCTACGCTGGACGATGGTATGATTTCAATATGTGGAGCCTACTGGCTTCTTCTTGACGCCATGTTCTATCCTATTCCCGCTTCCTTTGGTTTGTCTTATCTGATGCTTTTCTATTTACTCTGATGAAGCTCCATGTACTAGATCGAATATCCTATGAAGATGACGAATATTCTGTTCGTAATTCTTTCGTAGGCACCAAATGACCATTGGTAGCGGAAACAGCCGTAAGAATTGTTATGTCATAGAAATGTTACGTCATGCCTTGTATTAAAAAAGAAACCTACAGATGTGGTCCAATTTGTTTGGTTTTGATCTAAAGTTTACTTCCATTTTCTGATTATTTAAATTATATATATATATATATATATATATATATATATATATATATAATATATATATATATATTAGCAATAAGGGTTTAGCAACGAATTGCCTTCCACAAAACCGAATTAGAAAATAGCAGTCAAAGGTTTTAGCTATTTCTTCTACTAAAAAGGAGATTCAGTAAAAACAGCAATTTGAGGCAGACACAAACAGGTAAGAGAGAATGAATTGACGGCAATCTATCATACTTTTTAAGTTATCTACGGACGTACGTTTCGAAAACAAGTTTTTAGGAAAGCATAAGAATTAATATTTAATATTAAATAATTCTATCTTCCCGAAACTTCTTTTCTCTTCAGCGTAGAATACTATAATCATAAATATGATTATATATTGATTTTGAGACACTAGAAGGCACCAACTCAACTCAGTATCAGAGCGAGCTAGAATCCGCAACTAGTATCACCGAATTCAATTTGTGAATGAAACGATTGTGTCACCAGCCCCTTCCCACCCGCGTGTAGCCAAAACAAGATGCTGTGGTCATCTACTGAGATAAAATATGGTTATCCGTAATAATGAAGGGTGAAATTAATTAATTTGGAATAATTATCAATTACACCAAGTAGTCTTCGGCATGTAAAAGCTCATTCGAGGAAAATTTAAGTAATACTAAGCAATAAAGGGTTAGCAACGAATTGCCTTACCACATACCGAATTT
>NW_021824382.1:0-10000 GCF_006345805.1 Octopus sinensis | reverse complement strand
GTTTCGAGCCTACGCTCTTTGACAGAAAGAATCACAGAAAAAACAGGAGAGAAAAAATGCGTGTAGTAGCTAACGATCTATCACATATATATATAATATATATATATATATATATATATATAGATATATTAGGACGGTTTCTACATAGTTACTGTGTACCAAATGCACTCACAAGGCATTGCTCAAGCCGGGTGTATAGTAGATACTACTTACTACACAGGGGGACTCAATTCAAAATCACGGGACTGCAAAGCGAGTTTCTTAATCTCTTACATACATTCATACAGCTTTCTAGCACTGACAATATCTTGCCTTTTATTCAAACAGTATATTTAAAACTACTTCTAACTTTTACGTCCTCACTTTTTCTAAAAGACAGGAGCGTGTTTGCTATTTTAGGTAAATCATATCAGATATCTCTTGAGAATATGAAGAAGGATCATCGTTGATTCGTTGTGGGATTGTGATTTTTGTTACTGCTTAACTCTAGCTCTTTCCTCGTCCCTCAGATCCACAGGGAAAGGTGTTTCGGTAATTATAACTAGTTTTTACCGGGGTTTTTTTGTGTGTCGTTGGAAAGTGTGAATGTTTAGCAGTTCAAACTATAATGCGAACGCATAACGTAACATTTGTGTTTGCGTGCGTGTGTGTATATATGTATATATACGCACACAAATATATATATGTGTGTTTGTGTCTGTCTGTGTGACATTTGCTAAAAGAATGCAGTTATATAAGTCTACATTTTCTAGAAAAATTTTAAAGATTCCAGTTTCAATATATTTTCATCAAAATGAGATTTTCATGTTTCTTTTATTACAGAAGCTTTCGGGTAAGCGTTTCAATTACAGAACTAATTTTTATTCACTGCAACATTCTAACACACACCGATATATCGTTATATTTTTTAACGTTTCTGTTTATGTTTGTGGAAATATATTGGTTGTTCAGATATTTCTAACTTTATTTTCTACAAACATTAAATTTAAAACATTCCTCCAAACTATAAGTTTAATCCAGCATGAACCAAATTATGCTGTTTACATTATCCTTTCATATTCGTTGGTGATTTTAAAGAAAGCTGAATAAGAAAAGTGTTTTAATTTACTCACATCGATTGGACATAACTAGAGAAAACCACCCCACCCAATTTGTTTCCTCGTAACTTTCTGAAAAATGGATATTTTCAATGACATATTCTAAAACTACATTTTAGACTGTTTTGATTACGATTCAATCTGTTTTTTTAGTGAAAAGCTTTTTCGAGGAGGCTGAAGAGGGGTAACTTTCGATGAAGAGGATTCTGTTATTCGACCAATTCAGTTGTCTGCTCCTGAATTGAGGTATAAGTTACTGAACATTTTACCGTCACGTGTACCGTTCAACGTAATTCTCATGGAGGCTTGGGCATGAAAGGTGTAATCCACCCGACGGATTTTACGCAGTTTTCATCAGCCCCAAATTTTGCAAATAAAGTATGGGTCGACTCAAGGCAACAGAAAATGACTTTTATCTAACAGGTCATACAGTCAGATTGAACCATGGACTTCATAGTTGTGAACTGAACTTCTACACCATTCGACCATTCTATTCCAGCGTTCAACAACACCTACAACAGCAAAATTTTATTTCATCCCGTTAGTAATATGATAAAACAAATAAACTACAGCAGTATCTTTCATCACTCATGAGTTGATAAAATAAATAGCAGTTAATTACTGAGATTGATTCTAAAAGACTTGACCCTACTGCACTCCCGCCTTCTCTGCCAACATTTATGAGCCTTCTACCAATATTGGAAAATATCATTACCATAATCTATTGCATTTATCCCGAACTTCTTCTGTAATTAACGTAATACGTCTTAGCTATTTGAGAAATATTATTTTAATTCTTCTAATAATTAATTTAACTTAATAATCTTTATAATTTTTTGGTAATACTTGATAATAATGATAACAATATTATTTAATAATTTTTAGTTCTTAGTTCTTAGAATTCTATTTGCAATCCAAATCTACTGGATTCCAAAGAGGAATGAAATTCCAGTTAAAACAAGTTTCGTAAATACCGACTACAACATGGTGAACGTCAAACCTTTAGCAATATTTAATAACAAATATATTGGAATGGAAAGTTTAAAATACAGAAGAATACAAAGTATTAACAAAAAAAAAAAAAAGAAACAGCTAAAAATCAGCTTCCCTAATGTGGAATATAGGGATTATCAAAAATATCAAGGTAGTTACTAAAATATTAGATAAGTTAATCTCCAAGGATAAAATAAATTTGGTTGCAGTACACCAAAATCCATAGCCAAATCCTTCATGATAAATTAAAGAAGATTTTAAAAGAAATTATAGTTTTAATTTCATGAAGGATAAAATATTAAACGAAAACAGGTAGAAACAATACGATAACAAATTGGATTGATAAAAATATAAAACCGACATTAAGTACTATTTTAAAAGCTATAAGGTTCTTAATAGATATTGATTATTTTCAATTAGGAAAATATTTCTTTTCATTCTTTCCAAACTACAAAAATACCAATTCGTTTCTAAAATAGTCGAGAAAAAAATAATTCCTAGACTATTTAAATTATCTAAAAGAAAAAGTAAATAAAAGAAGTAAATAAAGAAGTAATTTTATAAAGTGATCGATTGGTGGAATCGATAGAGCATCGAGACGAATTGTCTTGCAGTATTAGTTCTGTTTCTTTGAGCTTTGAGTTCAAATCTCACTGAGACAGGCTTTTCCCTTTCATCCTTCTCGAGCTGATTAACAACTGCATCAGACAAGTAGTGGGGTCAATGTAATATTCTTATCCACTGCCATCAATATAACTGATCGTGTACGGAAATTAACAAAGACTATTTTCAAAGCAGTGAGCTTGCTGGATGATTAAGTCGTCAGAAAAATAATTACACACACACACACACACACACACGCACACACACGCACACACACCACACACACACACACACACACACACACACACACACATACACACACACACCACATATATATATATATATACATATATATATATATATAATATATATATATATATATAATATATATACAAGCATAAAGGTATGGTGAGGCAAACAGAAGTAAACTTCAAAATATGAGTATAGGCGTGGGCGTAGCTGTGTGGTAAGAAGCTTGCTTCCCAACCACATGGTTCCGGGTTAAATCCTACAGCGTAGGAGCTTCGGTAAGTGTCTTCTACTATAACCTAAAGCCGATCAAAGCCCCGTAAGTGGATTTGGTAGACAGAAAGCAAAAGACGCCCGTCGTATATATATAGAGAGCAGAAGTCTGTTGCCGAGGTGCCACGCAGTGGGACTGAGTTCGGAACCCTGTGGCTGGAAAGCAAGTTTCTTTATTTCTTTTAAATTGCCACAAAGGCATTACACAGGGTGGGGGGGGGCACTACAACACATGTGGGGACATATAACAATTAAAAATATAAATATAAAATATGATATAATTGTTGTCGATGTCAACATTTTATATGAAAACCAGCTTGCAAACATGACAGCAACTCTGACAATGCAACCTTTGTGATTCATGTTGAAAAATTAGCCATGGGCCTATCTCACCGACAGCACGTCGGTTACGATGCCTTTCCTAAGCATTGCTTCTAAATTTCTAACTATCCCTCTATTCTATTTTTCTCTAATGCTTACAACCTTACTAATCTTGACCGATTCTACGCTAATCATCCTTTACAGAGCGAACTACCATTTATTGTCAAGTTCCTCCCTTTCGTCTATACCCGCTTTCTTACTTCGCTACTCTAGCATGCAGGAATTCGTATCCATGAACTAACATTAGCAGGAAGGCTCGTAGAGAGAAAATTCTCGGTTCATTGATAGTCACCACATATATATCTAGTGACTTGAGATCGTTGAGCAAGCAGCCTTACTTTCAAGCTGATCCCATGTAGTGTGTATGTACTCAGCCTTTTCATGATCAGTCATGATCAACAAGAGAGAAGTGGGTGAAAAAAGACCATTTCCTTTATTCCTGTAGAATGACAGGTATTTCGTTCATCCTACTGCCTATAGTTATTACCAATAGAAGTTCTGTAGTGGAGGCACATAGCCTAGTGGTTAGAGCAGCGGACTCGCGGTAGAGGGATCGCGGATTCGAATCTCAGACCGGGCGATGTGTGTGTTTATGAGCGAAACCCATAAGCTCCACGAGGCTCCGGCAGAAGGTAATGGCGAACTTCTGCTGACTCTTTCGCCACAATTTTCTCTCACTCTTTCCTCCTGCATATTGCAGCTCACCTGCAACGGACTGGCGTCCCGTCCAGGTGGGGAACCTATACGCCAAGAAACCGTTAAACCGGCCCTTATGAGCCAGGCGTGACTCGAGAACGAACAAACAAAATAGAAGTTCTGTGTATAATTTTTTTATTGATAGTCCTTCAGAAGTCTCCTATACATTTAGGATATTTAGATGTGAGATGGAATGTTGTTAGTTGCTGTTCTGAGTGACGATTGTTTCTTGGTATTTATGTTTCATTAGTTCTTTATTGCTTGTACTTATAATCGCGTCGTTATTATATTATTTGTTGGTGATGAGATTTACGATATGCTTGTTACTGTGTGCGTGAATTAAGGTGTGTTTGTAATGCTGGTGTGTGTGATAGTGGTGGCGGTGATGGAATGATAGTGTTGACAGTGCAGGTGTAGCTGTTGTTGGGAATTGTATTGGTGCAATGTTGCTCAATGGCACTGACGTCATTTGTTCATATCTGCTAGTTATTTTGAGTTGGAATAGCTGTTTCATTTTTCTTTTCTTTGTATTGGTAATTATTTGCCCTTCAATCTTCTCTTGTGGAGGCCCATGGCCTAGTGGTTAGAGCAGCGGACTCGCGGTCGAGGGATCGCGGGTTCGAATCTCAGACCGGGCGTTGTGTGTATTTATGAGCGTAAACATCTAAGCTCCACGCGGCTCCGGCAGAAGATAATGGCGAACTTGTGCTGACTCTTTCGCCACAACTTTCTCTCACTCTTTCCTCTACATCTTTCACTCACCTGCGATGGACCGGCGTACCGTCCTGGTTGGGAACCTATATGCCAAAGAAACCAGGAAACCGGCCCTTATGACCCGGGCATGGCTCGAGAAGGAACAAACTTCAATCTTCTCACCGCCTCCTTCGCATATACTATCTGCCAGAGTTGTTCCAAGCGGAGAGGGGCGCGTCTTGGAGATCATTATAGTTTTCACTTTGATGTTTAGGGAGTTACATTTTCTGATGTTGTTGACGATGAGCAGACACCGGCGGCGTTCGATTTATTATTTTTGTTGTTGTTATTTTCGTTCACGGTGCTATTGTTGTTGTTACTGTAAATGTTACTTCCAGTTTTGAAGCGGGTGCTACAAAAAAATACAGTTGCACGCTGGATGAAAGGTCATTTTCTCAACGGACACATGTCACAAGGTGTAGAAACAATCAACTAGACCAGAACTTCCGAAGCGCAAGCGTTCACTTCTAATCTCAGCAACTACGAGATGCACGCATTACTTGGTCGGCTGGGATCTGGAGACGAAGTTGCTACACTGTTTTGGAAGGTTCTAAATCTCACAGTACAGACCATCTTATTTAGAAGCAGAAGATAAATCGATAGTACAGGACATTATCAACAATGAAGACCATATTTTCAGACTGGAAGCTGTCTAGACAGAAAAAGATGCCTCCAGAATTCTTTATTAGAATGTCTCGTACTTCGATGCCAGGGGGTTGAGAGAAGGCCGTGCTGGATACGTACATACAAACGGGCAAATACGCATCCATCTAGCCATATATACGTATGCATATATACATAGAATAACACATGTATACATATAATATATATAATACAGGCATACAATAATAGATACATAGATGCATGCGTAGATATTTGCATATATCAATATGTATGTATACACACACACACACAAACACGTGCACACATATGCCGTGTCGCATACTTGCTTGTGCGCTTATGTGTCGTGTTATGAACGTTTACGTCAAAAAGATAACTAGCAGTTCGATATAGGAGAATGATAAAATAAGATCAAGATTCAAGATAGCGAATGACAATTATTCTAAAAACAAACGGCCATAAAATTATATAGTTTTATGTTGACTTAATATAGCTTGTGTTATTCTTATATTAAATTTCATAGAAATTCATGAAGTCTAAGGTTAATCACATACACACGTACACACAGATGTAGTTAGGTATGTGTATATATATATATATATATATATATATATATATATTATATATAGTTTATCTATCTATATATATATATATGCATATATATATATATATATATATATATATAAATAACTATAATATATACATATATATATGTTTATCTATATATTATATATATATATATATATATAATATATATATATATATATATATATATGTATATATATATATATTTATATATATGTGTGCATATATTCATATATATATGTGTGTATGTGTGTATGTATATATGTATATACACACACAACCACATATATACATATATGGTTATACGTGCGTGTACATACACATACATGTGTGTGTATGCGTGTGTGTGTTTATATATAGATGCATATTCAGATTTTTATGTATGTATATATATATATATATATATATATATATATATATATATATATATATACACACATATATATTGATATATACATGTATTTGTATAATATATAAGCATACACACATAACATACATGCACACACATACATACATACTTACATACATACTTACTTACATACATGCATATATGCATACATACATGCATACATACATACATACATTCTTGCATACATACATACATGCATACACATACATAATACACTCATATTTACATACATACACACATACATACACGCATATATACATACATACATACATACACACATACATACACGCATTCATACATACATACATACATACATACATACATACATACATACATACATACATACATACCTACATACATACATACATACAATCAGCACACATTTTATATTTCGTATACTGAAAATACGTAATAAAAATGTTTATCAGATGATTATAAAATAACACGGAATCACAAAACTAAAACACGAAAGGAAATAATACAAATAATATAAATTCAAATAATGTTCAGAAGATGGATTACAGACCAAAGTTATTGTAATATGTGGCTATGAATTGGGTCGAAGTATTTGATTATCGCTAAGAGTTCGTTAGCGATAAAATCTTGTTTTTAAGGACATATATTATCACTTTAACTCTGGATTTGAAATGTATTTGCAAAGATAAATTCCCTGATCAAATGATAAAGCAATAAAATATAACTGTAATAAAGATAGAGAGGGGAAGAATATATAGATTAAATGTATGTATGTTAATAATAAGATGTAAAGGCGCATGGCCTTCTGTGTAGGGTGTTGTACTTACTCACGATCGCGAGGTCGTAATTTTCGTTGTAGGAACAGACTTCGGGCTGCGTTGTGTTCGAGCGCAAAACACTTCTTTCACGTTTTTCCATTCCACTAAGCCGTTAAGGAGCGAGTAATCTTAGAAAGGAATGGTGTTCCTCAGGGGAAATCTTTCGATCTTTTCGGTTTGAACGGCAGTTTTTTTCCAGCGGTGTCATATGAAATTGTCACCCATAATTATGACCCTAGTATCGATCTATTGCATTTCAATGTTTTAGGGTTAGGGTTAGTTAGGGTTAGGGTTAGTGTTAGGGGTAGGGGAAGGGTATCTTTTTTCTTCAGAAATGTAAATAAATCCAATCTGTTTCTTAAACGAGGGATAAATTCATAAGGCACAAAATGTTTTCACCTTAATAGACGTCATTGATTGGTTGAAATTGCAGAAATTAAAGAAAAAAAACAACAAATATCTTACAAACTATAGAATTTTCTCTATAAAGCCTAAAGAAAAAAATGTTTTATAAACACATTCTACCAGTATACGAAGTTTAAAAGTGTTTAGTTACGTGGAAATTATTTTAAAAAACTGCCGTTCAAACCGAGAAGATCCAAATCTTTTGTTCTCGGTCACTTCGATGCATATGGGAGACGAGCGGTTTAGTGTTTTGCGGTGTTGAACTGATGATCGCAATATTGTGGTTTCGATTCCTGGACCGGGCGATGTGTTGTGTTCTTGAGCAAAACACTTCATTTCACATTTGTCCAATCCAATAAGCTGGCAAAAATGAGTAATCCTACGACAGACCGGAGTCCCGTCCATGTGGGGAATATACACAATGGAAACCTGGAAACCAGCCCTATGAGCCTTTTTAGTGAAGGCTCATGGCTTAGTAGTTAGGAGTGTCAGACTCATGATCGTAAGATTGCGGTTTCGATTCCTAGACCGGGCCATGCGTTGTTCTTGAGCAAAACACTCCATTTCACGTTGCTGGAGTCTACTCATCTGGCAAAACTGAGACCACCTGCGACGGACTGGCGTCCCGTCAGATGGGGAATTTATATACGTCACGAAACCGAGAAACCGGCCCTTATGTGTCGGTACTACTCGAGAAGGTAACTTTACATTATCTATATTTTACTTAGATGCATGGAAACCTGGTAACCAACACTGCGGGTGTTGGGAATCAAGACAGTACTTACTGTTGTAATTAAGATACAAGGAAGAACCGATATGTTAAGTTAAGTTAATTTTTTGGCTCAAAAAGCAAAAAGCAAGGCCATGTAGGGGGACATGGAGTTATGTACAGGGGGGGTGTTCATGCAAAGAATTCAGGCCATTTCTGGTCAAGAGAGACTTTGAACCGAGCGGTCGTCGGTATCTTCACTATCTCGTCCGGCAGTTTATTCCACGGATCTGCAACCCGGACGGAGAAAGCCTCTCTCCTTCGATTGAGATGAAATTGTCGTAGATAGAGCTTTTCGGAGTGACCCCGCAACGACGCTCTGGAGCAGGAGTGAAGAACAGCTCTTTCGAGAGTTTACACTTTCCGCTTATGATGTTGTGAGCAAGAATGAGATCACCACGGCGTCGTCGTTTTTCTAGAGAGTAAAGGTCGAGCGTCTTCAGCCTTTCTTCATAAGACAAATGCTTGAGACCAAGAATCATGCGGGTAGCCAGCTTCTGGATATAGCTTAAATGCATGCGTACTAATAAGATGTGACGACGTAAGTGCTTGTGGTTAGGATCTCGGACCGGGCGGGACGCTAACAGTAAAGTAAAGGTTACCTATTGAGCCTTGGGAGGGGCATTATGCCGGTAATAATAAACACACGCACTGGTTCGGTCCTTTATTATTATTGTTCATTATTGTTTGTGTTGTTATTTTTTTTGCTAAATAATTATTTCATCGCATTCCAATCTTTTCAGTGACACGTCTTTCTATTTCCATTTCTTTTTGAACTTATGTTCCACCGTAGGGATTTTTTCCAAGATCTGTCCGAGATGACTATGTGAGTGTGTGTATGTCTGTATTTGTGTGTGTTTATACCTAAGTGTGTGCATCCGTGTGTGTGTGTGTGTGTTTTTAAATACTGACTTTTGAAGGACCGAACGAACCAGTGCGTGTTCTTAATATGACCGGCATAATGCCTCTCCCAGGATTCAATAATATTTCTTTCAAAACACGAATTCACATCAAGAATCTTGTAAAACAAATACAAATACAAACTAAAGGTTACCTCTTCGAATCATACCGACTCGTAAGGACTTATTTCTCGGTTTCCATGACTTATATAAACACCCCACCCGGACCGGACACCAGTCTGTTGCAGGATTATTCATTTGTGCCTGCTGAGTGGACCGAGGCAACGCCAAATGAAGTGTTTTGCTCAAGAACACAATGCATCGCCCGTCCAGGAATTGAAACTACAATCTTACGATCATGAGTCCAACACTCCTAACCACTAAGCCACGTACCTCCACGGATGTTCCTGCGCAAAACATTTCATTTCACTTTATTCCAGTTCACTCAGCTGTAAAGGAGTAACTCTGCGACG
>NW_021824381.1:7500-18865 GCF_006345805.1 Octopus sinensis | reverse complement strand
ATATATACATACATACAAACACACACACATGCACACATACACGCATGCACACATACATACATACACACACACATACATACACTACATACATAAATACATACATACACACACATACATAAACATACATATGTACACACACGCACATACACACATACACGCATGCAAAAATAGATACATACACACATACGTACATACATACATACACACACCCACACATACATAGATACGTACGTACATACTACATACATACACACACACATACACACACACATACATACATACATACACACACATACACACACACATACACACATACATACATACACACACGCATGCATACACACACACATACATACATACACACACGCATATATATATACATACATACACATACACACACATACACACATACATACACACACACATATAAACACACATATAAGCCCCTACATTGTACACACACGCACACATATATACATACATTCGCTCGCACGCACGTACACACACACGCACACACACACATTTACATATATATATATACTATACACTCACACACACATACACCCTACAAACACACAGAAACTCACATACACACCGACAGATATACATACACAATATACACCCATCCGCGCACGCACACATACACACAAACACATACAAACGCACACATACACGTACATACATACACTCTCACACAAATGAACCCACATATACATCCCCCTACACACACACACGCACGTACAAGCACACACGCACTAGGGTTACGCCACACACCCACACTCTACGCATACACACACGAACACACACACACTACAAACAACACACACATATGATGTTTTTTTACCTGTCTTTGACCTACCTTGACACAAACAACTAGTAGTCATCACCACAGCTGGCTTTGTCATTATCTATTCACCAAAAATACACACACACACACGTGCACGCACAAACACACTTGTCATCTTGCACACACACACACACACGGGCATTCCCTTTTTTTGGAACTCTCTTGCATTATAAAACCATTTTTCAACTACCTCCAAATTCTGTTCTTTTCAACATGTGATCTCTTAAGCACCACCAGCTCAAATATTGTCTCCTCTGTCTTCCCTTCTCGGGATCTTTCCTTCTCCTTGTTTCCGACGAAGAGCTCCGCTCAAAACGTTAAACCCTCCTTCCCTTCTTTCCTGAGCGTCAATAATAATTTAATTGTTCCACGTCCTGCGTTGCTGTGTTTTTTCTTTTTTTTCCCTTTTTTTCTGTGTTTTCTTGTTTGGATTAACTTTATATATATATATATATATATATATATACAGAAGAGTCCAGTGTAATCCATGGGTAGGAGAGGTGAGCTGAAGTGTACGGTAGTAGAAAATCCAGGTAGAGAATCCGTAAAAGTTCGTTGGGTGATGAGAGGAGACAGGATCAATGGTGTGACCATGTGACCGTACGGTCCAGTCTACTGTACTAAGACTTAACAACCAGCATTCCTTTATTGATACTTAAGATTACTATAACTGAGTCTGAGATCAGAACACATAACTACCAACTATCCAGTTTCTTATTTCTTTATTGCCCACAAGGGACTGATCATAGAGGGGACAAACAAGGACAGACAAATCGATTAAGTCGATTACATCGACGCCAGTGCGTAACTGGTACTTATTTAATCGACCCCGAAAGGATGAAAGGCAAAGTCGACCTCGGCGAAATTTGAACTTAGAACGTAAAGACAGACGAAAGACCGCTAAGCATTTCGCCCGGCGTGCTAACGTTTCTACCAGCTCGCCGCCTTAACTATCAACTATCCAGTTTCTGTCGCTATAGATAAGGTAGCATCTACGCACAACAATAACAGTTGTATTTCATCCAATTATTGGAGCAAGAGGATACATACTAGCCCTTCTGGAGCAGAGTATAACTGAATTTAAGTTCTTAGGGAAAGAACGCAAACCCTTAATTCATACACAAGTGATCACGATATTTGGGACTATAAAAATCTTCAAGAACTTAGGTTTTAAAAGATGATGAACAAAACAAGAAGCTTTCTTTCACAACCTTGCTACCAAGCTTGTGACTGGTCAAAATATATTCCAGATTAAAAAGAGAGAGTCAACATGCACGCGTTTGTACGTACAACATGCCCGTACATATATGCACATTTATATCTATATAAGCATGAGTTTGTTCAGATATACATATATACACATTTAAAAGCCGAGTCATTGGGCAGAATATTCTCAACTCTCTCAGGGGATATGCTAATAGCATTGGCTAATTGATTTATAGTCAATCACGTATCATCCATCAATATGCGGTGGACATGATTAATGTTTTCCACTGTGGTGGCAGTTGCAGGATGCCCAGACCTTGGGTCAGCCTCAAGACTCTCTCTCTCTCTCTCTCTCTCTCTCTCTCTCTCTCTCTCTCTCTCTCTCTCTCTCTCTTTCTCTCCTACATTCAGCGGCCCACTTTTGCACTGTTGATAAAGCTGGAGTGCCATCCACAAAAGAAACAAGTATCTCAGCATGAATGTCCTTGGGAGCTAAAACCATTCTACAGATACTTAATAAAACCAAGATACCAAATTTGGTACATTTTCAAAAGAATTATATATATTGTTATATTTTGGGATGATTTATTTTTTGCCAAATAAACACACGCACCATATATTCGTTCTTCACTCGTTTATTACTGTTCATATTTTAACTGATGTCCATTGTCCGGAAATCTTTCGTCTCACATTTGTGATCTCTTCAGCGACACCTTCCGTCCTCGTGTGTGCTCCTGCTCCGCTTAGTCCATTCTGTTCTTCTGTGATGTGTATCATTATAGGCATATAAGGATTTTTTTTTCATAAAATGTTTTGAATGTGAATAAATCTCCACTCACGTCTTCGTTGTCAATTATGCGCAGGCGTGGGTACGTGATAAGAAGTTTACTTCCCAACCACATGTTTCCGGGTTCAGTCCCACTGCGTGGCACCTTGGACAAGTGTTCCCTAGGCTATAGCCTCGGGCCGACCAAAGCTCTGTGAGTGAATTTGGTAGACGCAAACTGAAAGAATCCCGCCGTGTGTGTGTGTGTGTGTGTGTGTGTGCGTGTGTGTGTATGTGTGTGTGTGTGTGTGTTTGTCTGTGTGTTTATATGTTTGTTTGTCTGTGTTTGTCACCCCACCATCGCTTGACAACCGGACAACCGACGTTGGTGTGTTTATGTCCCCGTAACTTACCGGTTCGGAAAAGAGCGCGATAGAATAAGTACTAGACTCACATATAATAAGTCCTGGGGTCGATTCGTTCGACTAAAGATGGTACTCCAGCATGGCCGCAGTCAAATGACTGAAGCAAATAATATATATATATATATACATAAAGATATGTATATACATATACATATATATATATATATATATATATATATATATATATATATATATATATATTATATATATATATATATATATGATCTATCTATCTGTCAACAGTCAGATGTCAGTTTACCTGGAAAGAATCAATTCCGTTTCTGGGAAGAATGATTGAAATGAATGCATGCAAGATTTCCCAGCTCTAGCACCACTCCCTCGTTGTCAGTCCACACGCGTATTTTGACAGGAGTCAGAGTGGCGACTCTTTCATTGTAAATATGCAACATTTACGACTGGCGGTTGATTATCAAGACGGCCATGTACGTATGGTGGTTGGCTGATTGATAAATCACGAACTGCAATTTACAGAATGATATATGTTATCAAAATTATACAGGTTCCAAAATTATAAAATTGCTTTTCAGAATTCAGAATTATTTACGCAACGTAGGCAATAAGTGTGAAGATATGGCGGTGTTTATGGGTTTACTAAAGTGATCTTTTATAGATAGGACTTTTGTAAATAACTGATAAAAAGTAGAAGTCTGTGATTTGTAAAATACTAGTTAATACAACAAACTTAGAACTAGTGAGCTGCAATGATTAGTTGTTCTAACAAGGGTGAGGGTGAGACGGGTTCAGGAAATATGTCTCATCTGCATGTGTGTTTGTGTGTGTGTACATACACACACATATGCTTATATAAATATATAACTATACGTATAAACATGCACACATACATACAAACATGTATACGTGTGTGTGTGTATATAAATATACACGCACACACACGCACACATACATACATACATACATACATACATACATACATACATACATACATACATACATACATACATACATACATACATACAAACATACATTATGGCTGCCCCCTCGTTATCGAGTATGGGTATTGCAAGAAGCTTAACTGTTACTGGTGCTGTGATCGAATGTGACTTTTTAGCCCAGCTAAAGATCTACAATGTCTTGTACAGAATTGGCAACTAATACTTTTACCGGTAATAGCTGGCTGTAGTTGTAACTGGGCTTCATATACCTTTGCATGTCGTTTAAGTCCTCCTGCCGAATTACACTCTCTATCATGCCCGACAGATATGATTAGTATGGTGTGTTACACCACCACCAGTGGCCAGCTTGTCACTCATCTGTCTCATTTTATGACGACGAAGATGACTCTTGAGACCAGCTTTACTGAGGCAGGGTCTTGCACAGACATTGCATGTCAGCATCAAAGGAAGACCCTTCCCTTCTGGGAGTGTAACAGCGATGCCCTTCCTGACATCCCTCCTTACTTTCTCATGTGCAACTCGAGATTTCTCAAAAGTGGCTGTCCCCTCATGCACAATCCTTCTCCACCTGCTACGATTAATAGCTATGCCTTCCCATGTGTCAGGAGAGATGCAAGCATCTCTTAAGGAAGCCTTCGGCAAGTCCTTATACCTCTTTTTTGGTTTATGCGGAGGTCGTTCTCCTTTAGCTAACTCTCCATAAAAGAGTTGTTTTGGCATCCTTGAATCCTTCATTCTGACCAGATGACCACTCCATCTGAGCCTTTGCTATAACACAAGAGCTTCTATACTTTCACACCGAGAGCCTTCGAGTATTTCAAGATCACTGGTGGGTGCGGTCCTTCCACTTAATGCCATAGATCCGTCTGAGGCACAACTGATGGAAACTTTCCAGTTGTTTAAGGTGGTATCGATATGTGACCCACGTCTCGCAGGCATAGAGAAGAGAAGGGAGCACACATGCCTTGTACACCTTTATCTTTGTCTTTCTGCATATGTCTCGCCGACTCCAGAGGCGCCTTTCTAGCCTTCCGAAAGCAACACTTGCTTTCCTAATTCTATATGGAATTTCATCATCTAAATTTCCATATCTATTAATGGTGCTTCCCAGGTAGACAAACTGATCGACTACATCAAGTCGTTTACCATACACATTGATATTTGGAACACTATACTGCTTACCAGGGGCAGGTTGATGCATGACAACAGTTTTCTTGAGATTGACTGTCAATTCTAAGGCAGTGCAAGCATCAGAGAATGCTTTCAAAATGTGTTGCATATCAATCTCTGTGTGTGCTACTAGCTCACAATCATCTGCATACAAAAGGTCTCTTATGATAGAGGTAAATACATTTGTTTTTGCAGCAAGGCGCCTGATATTAAATATACTGCCAGATGTTCGATAATGGACGTAGACACCGTATCTGCAGTTGCTGAATGCAATACAGAACACCATCGCGAAATATTTGGGAAATAGGGTCAGTGCCAGAATATCCCCCTGTTTCACTCCATTTTGTATTGAAATGGGCTCCGACATTTTCCCTCTAACATTCACCCTACCATTCATGTCTTCATGAAAAGACCTAACCAAAGCAAGGAACTTTTCAGGACACCCACGTTTCTGGAGGACATTCAACAATGCTTTTCTATTGACGGTATCAAAGGCTTTTGTCAGATTGACAAAAACTTGATACAAATCCAGACCCTGTTCCACACACTTTTCCTGAAGCTGTCTAACTGAAAAGATCATATCAGCAGTGCCACGTCCAACACGAAAGCCAGATTGACTTTCTGGAAGAACACAATCTGCAATGTATTTCAGCAGACGATCCAGAAGTATCCTGCATAAAACCTTTCCTACAGCGGACAGCAATGATACTCCCCTATAATTACCACAATCATTCCTGTTGCCCTTTCCCTTATACAGGACCACCATTACTGCATCTCTCCAGTCCTCAGGTACAGATTCACTAGTCCATATCTTACCAAACAAAGAGTGAAGTTTCTGCAGAAGTTTCTCACCACCATGCTGTAACAACTCCGCATGTATGCCATCCATACCCGGAGACTTCCCATTATTCAACCTTGAGACAGCCATTGCAACTTCTTCCAACTTTGGTGGTTCCGCGAGTGCTGCCTTCACAGGCAATCCAGGGATGAGATTGAGAACATCCTCACTAACTACAGACTGCTGATTCAAAAGTTCATCAAAGTGTTCTTGCCACCTTCGCAGAATTCCTTGTGAATCCCGAAGAAGTTCTTTACCATCTTTGCTTCGAAGTGGTGTCATCAGGGAAGACGTCGGTTCATAAACTTCTCGCAAGGGACTATACAACAGCTTTGTGTTATTGGAATCTGATGCCGCCTGTATCTCATCAGCCTTCTTACTACACCACGTATCCCTCATCTGAGAGAGCCTTTGCCTCACACGTGATTTTACGTCCTTGAGTTCCCTATGCAACACTTCCCTTTCCTGTGGCTTTGCTGACAAATAGCGTGACAAAGTACGTCTTTTATCAGCCAATAAATCATCTATATGTTCATCATTTTCTTTGAACCAATCTTGATGCTTTCTTTGTATCAATCCCAGAACTTTCTTGCCTATATCATAAACTGATATACATACATACATACATACATACATACATACATACATACATACATACATACATACATACATACATACATACATATAGACATGCGTGTCTGTGTGTGTTTGTCTCCCTCCGCTATTCGACAAGCGATGTCGGTTTATTTACGTCCCCGTTAGCTTGCGCTTCGGCAAAAGAGAAACGAGAGGATAAGCACCAGAGGTAAACAAATAAGTACTGGGATCGATAAAAACATATATGTACAATATGTAATATATATGCATATATATATGTGTGTGTATTGGTGTGTGTGGCTCTATGCAACTTTTATTCATCCATCCATCCATCCATCCATACACATACGTACATATGTGTAACTGTGTATATTTATATTCACATATATGTATATATACAGGGTGCGGTGAATAAACAGTCGTCTAAATTACGCAGAAATGAAAATAACACTGACATCTCATTGTAACAGATATATTTACCAAAATTACATAGAATTATCTTGAAATACTAAAGAGTACTTTGAAATCAATAATAATAATAATAATAATAATAATAATAATAATAATAATGATAATAATAATAATATAATAATAATAATAATAATAATAATAATAATAATAATAATAATAATAATAATAATAAGCAATGAAAAAAGCGCACGAGCAATTGGCTGATAGGTGGGAGGAGAAACCTCTGCACGGCAAATATGTGACCCGCAGCAAACAAGCTGATGTTGACCAGAAGCAAACCCATCAGTGGCTGCGGAGCTCAGGGCTAAAAGCAGAGAGCGAAGGTTTCATCCTGGCTGCTCAAGACCAAAGCCTATCAACCCGGAACTACCAGGCCAATGTGATGAAAATGGAGCAGACCCAAAATGCCGATTCTGCAACGACATGATTGAAACAGTGGACCACCTAATCTCTGGATGTAAAGTCTTAGCACCAGTGGAGTATAAATTAAGACATGACAGAGTTGGCCAATATCTCCACTGGCTAATAAGTCGGCATTACAATATCAAAACTGCCGACAAGTGGTATAATCACCACCCTGAGGCTGTAACTGAAGGAGAAAATGTAACCATTCTGTGGGACTTTCCAGTACATACAGACCGAACCATCAAGGCCAATAAACCAGATATTGTTGTGAAAGACCAAAACAATAAAGTTTGCTTATTGATCGACATGAGCATCCCCTGTGATCATAATATCTCAGCGAAAGAGTTTGACAAGCTCAGAAAATATAAAGACCTACTCATTGAAATTGAGAAAATGTGGCATCTCAAGGCGGTTACAATACCAGTGATCGTAGGAGCACTAGGAATGATCAAGAAGGGAACCGAAAATTATATGAGAATGATCCCTGCAAGAATGATCCCTGCAAGAAGTGCAAAAGATTGTCTTAACTGGTACATCACACGTATTGAGAAGAGCATTGTCGATGTGAGAACTGTTGCTGCTCATGTATTTTAATTTAACTAAAAAAAAAAAAAAAAAAAAAATGAACGAACTACTGAGTTTGGTTTAATGGCCTACCAATATACACTATGAGTTTCTTTGCCCTAGGAGTCGGGAAGACACTCGGCAAGAAATGGAAGAAAATTTGAAAGAAGAAAAAAAAAGTAATAATAATAATAATAATAATAATAATAATAATAATATAATAATAATAATAATAATAATAATAATAATAAGAAGAAGAAGAAGAAGAAGAAGAAGAAGAAGAAATTCTTTTCTTGGCCACAAGGGTTCGCATAAAATTACATTAAAAGACATACAACAACCCAAAATACAAAAACAGGACATTACAATGGATTTCACAAAGTGTAGGCAATATAATAACAAAAATTAAACAATTTAAAACTCCCAACAGGGTAGGTGCTTTAAGGACATCGTGGAAAAACCCGCAAAAGCCACAGGGCAAAGCCCTTCTTTTGTTTACAGGTGGACGCTCAGAATTGGTCCTTTCACATTGGCCATTCTTCCAACATTCATCCACCTTTCAACAAACATGCTACAAGGCAACACTTCCCTCTCCACCCTCAATGTCCTTTTCAATTGAAAGATGAGAGCCTGACCAAAGAGGAAATTGTCTTTAGTCCTTTCAAACGGGTCCACCATACTACCTCTTTCGCTACAGCCACTAGACAAATAAAAATTGCCCTCCCATCCCGGCCAAAAAAGGGTGGCGGGGAAATCTTCCCAATGGAATCGGCTGATAGTCGGATCCGTCCAACGCGCGACAGTAGGTGTTCGATACAAACCCACAGGTCAGGTAATACTCGGACAATGGACTAGAGCGTGCAGAACAGTTTCATCGTTCTGGGTGCACCCCGGGCAGGTCTGGCTGTCAGTACTTCTGTGCTTGTAAAGTTTATCCTGAACAGGAAGCGCACCTCGGTAGCACTGCCAAGCAAGGGATTTCTGGAAGTTATTCATAGGTCCAGGCCCGAAAGTTCTCCAAAATAGACCGTTTAGTTGATCTTCATCGACGCCCAGAGTTTCCCCGAGAATGTCGTCGCACTTTCCCTCCACTAGCCTTCAATAGAACGCTAGAGAAGAACTACCACCGACCGCATTGTCTGTCTGGAAGAGGGCTGTGAGCGCTTGACGGCACTCGAGATGCCAAGCGTCCCTCCTCGGTCTACGCCTAACCCAGGATTGCAGCTCGGTTAAAGAGACGAGCTGTGGAAAAGCGTGTCTTACAAACGGGGGCCACACCTCACCGTCATGGAAACGCTGGAGATGCAGCAACCTCAGCGCATGTCTGCGCATCAGTAACCACGGCCTGAAATTTGGAGGAGGGGGATAGTCGATTACATCGACCCCAGTACTTAACTTGTACTTAATTTATCGACCTCAAAAGGATGAAAGGTAAAGTCGATCTCGGCGAAATTTGAAATCAATAAAAATAACAATTATTATTATTATTATTATTATTATTATTATTATTATTATTATTATTATTATTATTATTATCATTCAGTAGTTTTATTTTTATAGCGTGCTTTCACTTCACTACCGAGCACAGCTCTGTGTGCCTTGGGTATGTGCTGTGATTTGTTGTGATGCTCTGATGGTTATGTATGGAAAGTGTTCTGCGTAGGATGTGTGCAGTGCCTAGTAGTGCAATTTTCTGTATGTTATATGTGTTTGTAAGTCCTGGTGTTTTTGTTATGTATTTGTCTGAATATTTTTTTTATCATGCCTAATGCAGCTACTATGATATGAATGGTTTCTGTTTTTAGATTCCACATTCTGGTTACCTCTATTTCCAGGGTTTCTCTATCTGTGTGTATCGGCATATCCCAGAGTATGGTTGCTTTCTCGTTTTCTATGACCTTTTCTGGTGTGTGCCTATTATTATTATTATTATTATTATTATTATTATTATTATTATTATTGAGTGAGAGAGCAGTGCATGCCCTCAAAGTGACACTGGGGTAAAATATATGAAGCCCAGTATACTCATCATGACTACCCGTCTACTACCCGTACACTAGGCTCATGCATCACAACCATATGTGCGTGACATGGTGATCTCATATCAATTTAAACAGCACATGACCTTGCAGGTGGCACTCAGTTAGAATTTTCTTTTGGTCGAGTAGCCCATCCTGCTCAAAAGGTCCTTGAATAAGGATTGTTTAAGGATGTTGAACGAAAAACCCATGTTTCCAAAGGTGAATTATCCAAACCTCTAAGAATTCCTTTCAACACATGGCTATGATGCTCCCCCACTACTTCTGCTCGTGATCAGTGATACACATATCGTCAGCCACTAAGGGACATGCTCAACTGGTTAAGGTCAAGCAACTGACAAACAAATCTGTGGTATTGAGCAGAATATTTGCTGTAGTCCATCTATAAAAAAAATTTTTATGTATAAATACAGACTCAAATAGACTTACATATGTTTCGACTGTATCGGTTAGTAACCGTTTCAATTGCAACCTTACTATAATACCGGTGCAATTTCTTCAGGGTTCTCGCTAAAATATTCTTTGAGATTTCATTGATTTGGGATTTAAGTTTAATGCAGATTTTTCTTTGCGTTCAATGGTGTGGAATTGTACGTTAATTTAGACGCGAGCTATTTTCAATTCCAAATATTGATTGGCTAATCACTCGTTTATTCCTATAGTCAGTTATTTCAAAACTGTCGTTGTTTAAATATTTATAACTCATTTATATTGTGCAAAGATAATTTTTTTCATATGCAAGCATCTTATATATATATATGAGAGAGAAAGGGAGGTGAGTGAGATGTAGATAAATGAACATATAGATAGATAGATAGATAGATAGATAGATAGATAGATAGATAGATAGATAGATAGATAGATAGATAGATAGATAGATAGATAGATAGATAAGTTTCTTTATTGGCCACACAGGGCTGCACACAGATGGGACAAGTTACAAGGTAGAGCTTTTCTTTTGGGAGATGAAAAAAACAAAAAACAAAAGAAACAAAGAAAAAAGGGGTGGCGTAGGTTTTCGATCAAGGGGGATCGTAAAAGGGAAAAAAAGAACAAAATAGATAGATAGATAGATAGATAGATAGATAGATAGATAGATAGA
>NW_021824381.1:0-2500 GCF_006345805.1 Octopus sinensis | reverse complement strand
TTATTATTAGTAGTAGTAGTCTGTCTAGAAATTTTCAAGTAATTATATGAAATAGATTTTACAATTTTAAACTACCATTAGACGGAACACCATATTATCTGAATTCAAAAAGCGAAGCATTTTCTCGAATTGTACTGGATAATCTTTAAATAGACATAATATATAGCTGCAGCACTAGTTAACGTTATACACAAACACACACCACCCATATATATATATATATATATATATTATATATTATATATATTATATATATATATATATATATATATATATCGCCATCATAGATCGTTAGCCAATAGACACATTTTTTCTCTCCTTGTTTCTTCCCTTGTTTTTTCTGTGCTCTCTTCTGTAGAAGAGCGTAGGCTCGAAACGTAAAAGATTTTTCTATTCCTGAGCGTTATACTAATACATCTGTTTGTTTTGTACACCACCTGTCTTCGTTTTTTTTTTTTTTTGTAAACTCTCCCTGTATATATATATATATATATATATTATATATATATATATATTATATATATAATATATATATATATATATATATATATACTACCACTACTACAATCCACGACAAGTCACTTTCAGGGCATTTGACCATTTAACATCCTACTACTATCATGGCACTCCCGCATTCTTTTTCTTCTTCTTCTTCTTCTTCTTCTTCTTCTTCTTCTTCTTCTTCTTCTTCTTCTCTCTCTACTACTACTACTTCTTCTTCTTCTTCTTCTTCTTCTTCTTCTTCTTCTTCTTCTTCTTTTCTACTACTACTATTCTTCTTCTCCTCTTCTTCTTCTCTTCTTCTTCTTCTTTTTTTCGTCTTCTTCTTCTTCTCCTTCTCTGCCAAGAATTCACAATGATCTCTCGAACCCCAAGAGTAAACAGAGAGAGGACAGGCAGAAGCAGAAGAAACAAATGAAAATGCCCCTTGTATTTGAATACTATGCAAATATTCTTTGAAAAAAAATTTCTTTAAATTTTTTCAAAATTTAATTGTTTTCCATATTTACAGTTGAAAAGTCTCAATGACTGAAACCGGTACTGAAATGTTTTTTATAAAATTATTTTAGCATGAAGACGTCATATAATTCACATAATATGGTATAATACCTCTATATATGAAATGATAAACAGTGATATATTTATGTGTATACACATACGCACATGCTTATACTACTATACACACATGCATACGCAAGCACACACATACGAACATGCACACACATGCAATATATTTTCCCATGCACACATATGCACGTGTTCGTAACGACACACACACATGCACAAACATGCACACACTCACACACACTTTTTACTGCATATACACATATTTACTGCATATATTGAAATAAAGTAAAGTAATATAGTTGTGCGCACGCGCACAAGCACATGCTCACAAGCACATGCTCACACAGGCACAAATATAGGCACGCATACACACACATACACACACACATATGCACAGACTATATAGTCACAAGAACAAAGTACAACTTTTTACCAATATTGGCAGCTGTGCTATCTAACATATGCACACACAGACACACACAGACACATCAACAAACACACATATTCACACACATACACATAAACACATGCCCAAACATATATATACACTCGAGCACATACAAACAAATATACAGAATGCAAATCTTTGGCACCTAAATGGTTTCTCATTTATCAACAATTTCCAGCAATGGCGAGAATTCAACTGATTGAAAAAAGCTATTCAAAAATATTTAAAAAGAAAGAAGTTATCAAGAGGGAGTTATTATTAGGGTTATTTCAATTTGATAAGTAAATTACATTTCTAAAAGAATTTCCAAAATGTTTTTTACTATAGTTAAGTATTATGTTTTTCACATAAGTATATGCAAAAAGATTCATATATAGGAAAGAGTGCTCAACTAGAGAAGCAGATAGCTTGCTTACCAACCACATGGTTCCGGGTTCAGTCTCACTGCTTGGCACCTTGAGCAAGTGTCTTCTATTATAGCCTCGGGCCGACCAAAGCCTTGTGAGTGGATTTGGTAGACGGAAAATGAAAGAGCCCGCCGTATATAGATAGATAGATAGATAGATAGATAGATAGATAGATAGATAGATAGATAGATAGATAGATAGATAGATAGATAGATAGATAGATATACATATTTGAGGTTATAAGAGATAATGGTGTCATTGAGACCCAAAGGTGCCAGGTAATGCTGAATAAGTGCTATAGACATACCATAGTTAAGTTCCAGATTTGGTAATATTGCGAATAAAGGGCTCAACGTTGGTTCTATGTCAGCGTGTGTGTATAAGAATTTATTGCGTAATAAGATAAAAAACCAAGGATGTACAGATATTAGAGCATTTATAGATAGACGGTCTTACAGATGTTTCTAGGATATTAATTAATAATATCCCTTCATCGGAGACGGTATGTAAGTATGTATATGTATGTGTTTGTGTATGTTTGTGTGTGTGTGTGTGTGTGTCGTAACTTAGTGCTCTG
>NW_021824380.1:0-18973 GCF_006345805.1 Octopus sinensis | reverse complement strand
AAATAGATTTTCAAAATTGTCATTTTCAAAGTGAGAATCGCTATTTTGTAATCTTTTTGTCCTGTTTCTTTAGCCATCCTGTTCATTACCTACGTTCTAACAATTCATTTATACGTTTCACTTTAAATAAACAATATATGGAAATAATGCTGCTATTGTAAATACAGTCTCCTTTTTAATTTAAATATTAGACCACGAACAAAACTGAACTCATTTCTGCGTTTGTAAGCAGCTAAAAAATTTGATATCACTCTAACTGGCAGAAACGTTAGCACGCTGGGCGAAATGCGTAGCCGTATTTCGTCTGCCGTATTTCGTTCTGAGTTCAAATTCCGCCGAGGTCGACTTTGCCTTTCATCCTTTCGGGGTCGATTAAATAAGTACCAGTTACGCACTGGGGTCGATATAATCGACTTAATCTGTTTGTCTGTCCTTGTTTGTCCTCTCTGTGTTTAGCCCCTTGTGGGTAGTAAAGAAATATGTAATCAATCACGAGCATTCGCGGTCAAATTTGTTCTTACGGTTGTTTTTCGTGCAATAAACCCGCTGACATGAAAAACTACAAGGAAAAGGCAGTTACTTTAAGTGAGCAAAAAAGTGAAAATAAAGCAAATAAATAACTGGTGATTACTCAATTTTCTGAAGATATTCTCAACAAAATTCAGTTGAAAGTAGAAAAGAGTAATTGATTGCTTATAAAAAGTAAAAAATTTGTGGGGTTACATCTAAAACCATACCTAACGTTCTCGTCCAACTTAAAAAAATAAGCGGTATTGTTCAATTTTTGAGATAAAATTGATTTGCAAAGATATGCCTTATGTTATTTTATTACACATTGGGTTATTTCTGAAAACTTGATCCCAAAAACCTGAAATTGTAGCCTGTGTTTTGTCTGTATCAAAAGATAGTCGCTCACTGCTATTCATTGAAAAGTAGAGGAATTGGATGCGATAATTATTTAACGCACTTTATATATATATATATATGTTATGATGTATGTATATATACACTTTATTTGCTTTATGCATAATTTTATAGACTTAATACACAGCACTCTCCCTCTTTCCTTCTCCCTTTTCGCCTTACCTCTTTTTTCTCGCCCTTTTTAATTTTGCTCTTCGAATTTCCCTTCAACTAAACGTTACAGACGGGCCGAGTAACGGAGAGAAAAATCTTACTTAAAATAATTACACCTTTCACTCATCACCACCTCCCGCTCCCTTCCTCTATATCTCCCCTCACCTTTCCCATATCTCTCCTCCCCTCACCCTCCTTCTCTCCTCCTTCTCCCACTTGTCCACTCCTCTCTCTACGCATCCCCTTTCAAGTAATCACGTGGGAGCGTTATGGACGGGTTAAGTAACGGAAGAACCAGCAAAATTATAATATATTATATATATACTCTTTTACTTGTTCAGTCATTTGCCTGCGGCCATGCTGGAGCACCGTCTTTAGTCGAGCAAATCGACCCCAGGTCTTATTCTTTGTAAGCCTAGCACTTCTTCTCTCTGGTCACTTTGCCAAACCGCTAAGCTACGGGGACGTAAACACACCAGGATCGGTTGTCAAGCAATGTTGGGGGGGGGGCACAAACACAAACACAGAAACATATACACACACATACACATATATATACATATATACGACGGGATTCTTTCAGTTTCCATCTACCAAATCCACCCTCAAAGCTTTGGTCGGCACGTGGCTATGGCGGAAGACACTTGCCCAAGGTGCCACGCAGTGGGAACTGAACCCAGAACCATGTGGTTGGTAAGCAAGCTACTAACCACACGCATCCTGCACCTATATCTATATGTGTGTGTATGTGTGTGTGTAATGGGTGTATAGGAGAGAGATGGGAAGGGGAGGGGAGAGGAGAGGAGGAGGGAAGAGAGAGATAGAGGGAAGAGAGAGAGAAGCAGAAGAATTTGGTGAGAACAGGATAATTTGTGGAGCACATTGTTCGGGAGTTGTACGAGGAATATTGCTTGAAACGATTATGGGCCTAGTGCAATGGAAACAGAAAATTTCGGGAGGAGATTAGCTAGTGTGTGTAGTATAGCTCGGGATGCAAAGCGCGCAGCATTATAGAGACTTTATCCGCCTGAGTACACCTTAGAAATTATATGAGATTGTAATGACTTTGAGGCCAAGTAATTGGAAAACATGTTTGTATACACACTGGTGAAAGAGGAGAAGGATGTGGAGAGTTGATTCTAATACATACAGATACAGCATATCCGAGTAAGATGAGAGTAAATATTGTAGCGTGGACATAAGACATGGCTTATGTATATGTGTGTTTGTGCGTGCATTTTCGCCGGGTTGCTTAATACTATTAAGTCTGTACGTGCATGTGTGTGTATGTGTGGTCGTGCGCATATTTATATGTTAGTGTGCGTGACTTCATCCATGTGTGTGTGTGTGCGTGTGGAAGGGCTTGCATATGTGTGTGTGTATATATATACATACATACATACATACATACATACATACATACATAATTATATATATATATATATTTATATATTATATATATATATATATAATATAATTATATAATATAATATATACAAAGAGCAATAAAGATTCAAGTTAATTTTTAAAAATTTACTTGAATATGGTACCTAACTTAGATGCACCAAAAAAAACTATACTGATTTAACAATACAGTAATGTGGGGTGATTATAAGCGAGAAAGAAGCAACAAGAATGGATAGGTTTTTAGTACGATCGTTTCATACAGGACAGGTTTTATTAAAAGTTGCAAAGATTACAGCATATAAACGAGTCCGTACTCATCAGCTAAAATACATGTAAGTTCTCTAGACAATCCTAGTGTTTGAGGCTATACTCATGAAGTACATGTAAGTTCTCTAGACATCCTAGTGTTTGAGGTTACTCATGAAGTATAGGTATACTTCATGAGTATAGCCTCAAACACTAGGATGTCTAGAGAATTACATGTATTTTAGTGATGAGTACGGGACTCGTTTATATGCTGTAATCTTTGCAACTTTTAATAAAACTGTCCTTGTATGAAAGATCGTACTAAAACCTATCCATTCTTGTTGCTTCTTTCTCGCTTATATATATATATATATATATGAAAAAACCAAGTAAAAAATAGAAAATGCTAAAATAATTTTATAGTGAACATTTCAGTACCGGTTTCGGTCATTTTGAGACCTTTTCAACTGTAACGATTAAATAATTAAATTTAGAAAAATTAGAAGAAAAGTTTTTTTAAAAGAATATTTCTATAGTAGTGTTCAGATTTAAGTGGCATTCTGCCTTTCTCTGACTCCCTTGTTTGCACTTGTGTGTTCGAGGTAGTTGTGAGTTCTTGGTAGGGTAGTAGAGGGAAGGCTGGTGAGGAAAGGGGGTGGGAGAATCTGGGAGTGCCTGATGGTCGTATTTTGAATGGTCAGTGGCGGCTGGCAGTCTCAGTTCAATTCAGGAGATATTTATATTGACAGGCTTGTTTATAGAATTAGCGTAGGTGTTATACTAAAAAACATTAGTGACAAACTTAAGGGGTAGGGGGTGAGAAGAAGAAGAAGAAGAGAAGAAGAAGAAGAAGAAGAAGAAGAAGAAGGAGAAGGAGAAGATGACGATGATGGTGATGGTGGTGATGATTATGACGACGATGATGATGATAACGATGATGATGAAGAAGAAGAAGAAGAAGGAGGAGAAGGAGAAGATGGTGGTGATGATGGTGGCGATGATGATGATGCCGATGATGATGATAACGATGATGATGAAGAAGAAGAGGAAGAAGAAGAAGAAGAAAAAACACAGAGAAGGGAGAATATGAATGGGTGTAAATATAGCTATGAAGGGGCTGATAGTAATGGATTCTATGGAGTGTAGTATTTGTGTGTGTATATATATTTTTTCTTTTATTCTAAAGTTGAGGTATATTAATTGTTTGTGGTAGACCCGTAAGAAGTGGCTTGTATTTTGTAATAAAGAGATTTTCTTTACTTATTCGTTGTCTCGAGGTTGTATCGTCCCTAAATTGGTAGAGGGGGAAAATTCTGAAGTTTGGTGTTTTTTTGTTGGCGCAAGTATCTATGTGTTGGCTAAAAGCTATTTTTCTGTTTTGGGGAATTTTTATCTGGGATCTGTGCAGGGCCATTCGTTTACGCAAACCATTTTTGTTGGCCTATGTACTGCTCTTGACACCGGAGCAGGTTAGTTAGTATATAGGTTCTCCGAAGCACATGTGAAGTTGCTTTTCACTGTAAAACGTTGTCCCTGTTTGAAGGAGAACTCAGAACCCTCGATTAGATAGTCGCATATCCCGCAATTGGGTCTTCCACATTTTTTACTGTCGGCTTCTGTGTTGAAGAGTGAATTCGGGCTTGTGTAAGGAGACTTTTCATGGATCTAGGCTGTCTTTTGCTTTTTATGATCGTGTGTGTGTGTTTGGAGGATTGTGTTCATTCTGTGGTCTTTTTTAGGAGGGGTATGTTGTGGGATGGTGTCGAAGGCTTCGTTATTGAGAGGGTGTGTGTGGAGATGTATGGTAAGGCTTTTGGTTGTAAGTTTTTTCTTTGATTTGGGATGTCTCAGTTCCTTGATGTTAAGTTGAAGGGCACGTTGAATGCATTTGTCAATAAGTGAAGGTGGATAGTTCCTGGTGATTAGGGTATCTTTTAGTTCTTGTAGTCGGTGTGTCTCTGGTGTTTGCGTTAGAGACTATAGTGCATATCCTTTTTGCTAGATTGAAGGGGATATTCATCCTGGTGTGTGTGTCTGGGTGCATGAATTGAATGGAAGATATTGCTTAGAGTCTGTAGGCTTATAGTATATGTCTGTTTCTATTATATTATTAGCTTTCTTAATGAGGATATCGAGGAAGGGGAGTTGTTGTTGGCTATATTCCATCGTGAATTGGATGTTTACGTCCAGTCCGTTTAAAATTTTCTGGAATTCTATGAGTTTTTCTATATTTTTATGCCAAAGGATGAAAACAGTCATCTAGATATCTCTTCGAGTTGTTTTCTATGTAGATGGAGAAAGGGCTGCCATATCTTTCTAGAACCTTACGATACAGACTGATCTCTAGGTATCCTATGACTAGGTTGGCAAAGGAGGGGGCCATTCGTGTACCCATCGCAGTCCCCGATTTTTGTCGGTAGAAGTTGTCATTGAAGGCGAAGAAGTATTTTCCAGGATGATAATTTAACCCCTTCTATCACAAATTCTTTTTTGATGCGCTGGGTGGTAGTCGTTGGCGTGATTTCTCTAGCCAGAATTGGATTGCCTCTAGTCCTAGGTTGTGGGGGATATGGAGTAGTTGAGGTGACTACTCGAAGGATACCAGTATGGTGTTTTGGTTTATAGTATTCGGTAGGTGATTGAGCATATCTAAGTCGTCCCTTATAAGATTTTGACATGTTTGAGGAGTGGTTTAAACAGGGTGTCTAAAAAGTTACTGAGGCGGTGGGTTTTCGCATATATATATATATATATAATATATATATATATATATATATATATATATATATATATATATATATATATAATATTATATATATAAATAAATATATATATATAGGGCAGCGAGCTGGCAGAAATGTTAGCACGACGGGCGAAATGCATAGCCGTATTTCGTCTGAGTTCAAATTCCGCCGGGGTCGACTTTGCCTTTCATCTTTTCGGGGTCGATAAATTAAGTACCAATTACGCACTGGGGTTGATATAATCGACTTAATCCGCCTGTCTGTCCTTGTTTGTCCCCTCTGTGTTTAGCCTCTTGTGTGTAGTAAAGAAATAGGTATTTCGTCTGCCGTTACGTTCTGAGTTCAAATTCCGCCGAGGTCAACTTTGCCTTTCATCCTTTCGGGGTCGATAAATTAAGTACCTTTTACGCACTGGGGTCGATGTAATCGACTTAATTCCTTTGTCTGTCCCTGTTTGTCCTCTCTATGTTTAGCCCCTTGTGGGCAATAAAGAAACAGATATATATATATATATATATATATATATACACGTGTGTAGATGTGTGTGTGTGTGTGTGTGTGCGTGCGCGCGTGTGCAGTGGTCTCACAACGCTACATTGCATGTGTACACATTAGTTGAAAAACAAACATTTTACACTCTTTCATCATTTATGAAAAATTAAAAATATACAAATAAATCAAGCAAATAAATAAATAAATAGCAAGAATTTAGAGATGAAAGGTATTTGCTCTCCGGCTCTCCGGCAGAGAAATATTAATAAATACGTTTGTAAAAATAATCTTGTTTGTTATTATTTTTACTACTCACTGCGAACCGAAACTATATCAACCATTGCGGCTGCTTTGATTTTGCTACAACTTGTATTTAGTTTATTATTATTATTATTATTATCATCATTATATAATTATTATTATTATTATATTATTAGTATTTTATTATTATTATTATTATTATTATCATCATCATCATTATGATTATTATTATTACTATTAATTATTATTATTATATTATTATTATTATCATCATCATCATTATTATTATTATTATTATTATACTATTATTATTATTATTATTATTATTATTATTATATTATTATTATTATATTATTATTATTATTATTATTAATATATTTATTATCATTATTATTATTATTATTTTGTTATTATTATTATTATTTTGTTCTGCAATAATAAAATTGTTGTTTGTTTGTTTGTTTGTATTTTGTGTTTGTTTTATATATTTATTTGTTTGCTTATTTTTGATTTTCGTTGTTTGTTTGTTTGTTTTTTTTTGTTTTTTTCTTCTCTGCAGATTTCTTTGTGAGGTGCACATGTGAAATGCATTCGAGCAAAAAATTTACTGGAGAAACTAAATAGAAGTAAACATATTTCTATATCTGTTTTGACAAGACAGACATAGCCAACGGGTGAGTCTTTGACAGCTGTCCAAAGTGAGTAGTGAAGCGAAACGAAGATTTATTTATTTTTTTTTTTTTTGCCTTCGTTTTTACTAACTTACTACATCTCACTAAAGGCAGTGTTACAAATCCTGAATCACTCCAGACAGTAAAACAACGATTTAAGATAGATATACAAGCGTGGCTGTGTGATAAGAAGTCTGCTTACCAACTAGATCGTTCCGGGCTCAATTCTACTGTGTGGCACCTTGGGCAAGTGTGTTGTATTATAGCCTCGGGCTGAGCAAAAACTAGTGAGTGGATTTGGTAACCGGAAATTGAAAGAAGCCCGACGTGTATACACACCTATATAAATATGTGTGTATGCGTGTATGTGTGTTTGTGTGCGTGTGTCTTTGTGCATGTGTCCATTCCTCACTTGACAACCGTTATTCGTGTATCCACGTCCCGTATCATTGCGGTTCGACAAATGAACGCGATAGAATAGGTACTAGGCTTAACAAAAAAATTATTATAAGTACTAAAAAATTGACAAGTTCGACTAAAATCTCTTCAAGGCGGTGCTCCTGTATGACCGCAGTCTAATAACTGAAACAAGCAAAAGATAAAAGATAAAAAAAAAAACATACATAGCGTATTCCCCACCCTCGTTTTCCATGATATATTTGTTTGTTTTTTAATGTTTTTATTTTTATATTTTGTCAAGTTCTTTCATTTGAAACTTGTTTTGTTGGAGGCGATATTGAATTTCCATAGCTTCCGTGATTTCAACTGAAATAAGGCACGTTATCATCGTTTATCAACTTGTTCCTCCTCTCACTCATTCGCTATTTTTTCTCATTTTCTCCATTTACTGGGTTCAGTCCTACTGCATGGCATCTTGGGCAAGTGTCTTCTGCTATAGCCCCGGGCCGACCAATGCCTTGTGAGTGGATTTGGTAGACGGAAACTGAAAGAAGCCTGTCGTATATATGTATATATGTATGTGTGTTTGTTTGTGTGTCTGTGTTTGTCCCCTAGCATTGCTTGACAACCGATGTGGTGTGTTATGTCCCCGTTACTTAGCGGTTCGTAAAAAGAGACCGAAGACTAAGTACTGGGCTTACAAAAAGAATAACTCCCGGGGTCGAGTTGCTCGATTAAAGGCGGTGCTCCAGCATGGCCGCAGTCAAATGACTGAAACAAGTAAAAGAGTAAAAGAGTAAAGAGTATATATATATATATATATATATATATTATATAAAATTCGTGTGTGTCTTCTAGGATCTCGGGCATCCTCCATCCGATTGCGCTCAAATTTGATATGTAGATACCGACGGTATCAGGGTTTGTATAACCCTTGAAAAAATTACAAAAATCGATTCTAGGTGAGAATGCGAACGATAAAACCGTGGGAACGTGCATTTGTGCGCGCAAGTACATCAGCTGTTGCGATCGATACTACACGTACACGAGAAAAATGCACAGTGTCTCAAATTTAGGTTAAATCATTGTTTCTCAATGGGGGGAGGAATATGGGACAAGTTGTTTTGAGAAAATTTGGTTTAAATGTTTGACAACTCAGCACCATCTATTTGCTCGTATATGTATATATATATATATATAGATAGATAGATAGATAGATAGATAGATAGATAGATAGATAGATAGATAGATAGATAGAAAGAGAGAGAGAGATATATAGATAGATAGATAGATAGATAGATAGATAGATAGATAGATAGATAGATAGATAGATAGATAGCTATGTATATATTTATATACACCACACGCGCGCACGCACACACACACATACACACACACACACACACACACATATATATACATATATATCAGGAAAGAGAGATGACGGAATAACCGATTATTTTATGAACTTCATGATGTGAACTTTATGATTGAAGATCTGATGAAACTGTAAGGTGTTACTCAGGCGCTCAAATATAAGGCCACCTCCATCTTCTAGTGGAAACGGGTGTAAGGTAATGAGCTTCGTAAGATAATCAGTTATTTATATGTCATCTCTTTTCTTATTATCGCTATTAACCCGACTAACGCTTTTTTCAGATGCTTCATAAATTGAGTCCTACATCAGGTTAGTAGTATCGCTTGCTTTCTTCCAAAATACTTAATGCTCTTAGTTTAAATTTTTGGGGCCAGCCAGATTTGAACAGACTCAACTGTAATCGCCCGAAACTGTAAGGATAATCTGGAAACTTGACTGAGGAGAGAAGGCCACGAATGACCTGTCCTTGTTTTGTCCTGCTCGTATTCTTATCGTCTATCTGTTTTGAGGTTTTATTGTCATCTGTTGCGTTCTTGTTCCATTTTTTAAAATTTATATATACATATAATGGCGTACGTACACTTTTGCCCACCTTATATATCGTTTTTATTCCTTCTTTTATTCCTCCTCGAAAATTTCTTCTTTTCTCTTCCTTCTTTCGTTCCTTCTTTCTTCTTCTCGCCCCCCTCCCCTCTCGCATTTCTTGGCCTTCTCTTTCGTTAATCTATTTTTCATCGTTTATCTCCCTTGTACCTTTTCTATGTTCCTTTGATTTTTTTCTCTCTTTCTCGCCCTCCCACTAATTCTTCAAACCCTCTGCTCCCAACGCTCTTCTTTCCTTCCACGTAACCGGTGTTCGGCTAATTATGATCTTTCTTTCATGGATCGACTGCCAGACATAAAGCATCTGTTATTCCTGTCTCCTGGCTTTCATCTCTGATGTTCATCTATGTTCCTGCCTCAAAGCTTTCACTCCACACACGCCAGCTCAATTTCTTTCATCTCTGTTAGTCGAAAGACACCTGTTATTATTTTTTGTTGTTTGTATTTGTAATTGAGTAACATTTTCTCCGTTTTCTTTTTTCAGTTTTTGTTTTGCTTTTTAGCTTTTTTTTCTTTGTTGTAAACATTCGCTTACTTTCTCCCAAAATATTTAATGCTCTTAGCTTAGACTTTTGGAACGAGCCAGATTTGAACAGTTTCAAGTATAACCGGCCGAAACTGTAAGGATAATCTGGAAATTTGACTGAGGAGAGAAAGCCATGAATGGCCTGTCCTTGTTTTGTCCTTTTGTTGTTTTTCCAGTGCGTCTTCGTGTAGTCTATCTGTCCGGATGTTTGCTTGTCTATTGCGCTGTTTCGATTTTGTATATATATATATATATATATATATATATATATATATATATATGTATATATATATATATATATAGATATATATATATATATATATATATATGATATTATATATATATATATAGGCAAGTCGAAAATTAAAAGTAACAATAACAAGATAACAAAAGTCAAAAGGACGTACACGTGCATTGTAACAGCTTGACGTTTAGTATAAGATAAAAAAAAACAAAAAAGTGGTTTATAACGTTTCGAACATGGCTCTTCGTCAGAAAGAGGAGAGAGGAAACGTCCGGAGAAGGAAAAAATGTTCAAGTAAAACACGTGTGTCAGGAAAAAAAAGAAGAAAAGGGAACTGCAATGAAGTGAAATAGATAGATAGAAAGATAGATAGATAGATAGAAAGATAGATAGATAGATAGATAGATAGATAGATAGATAGATAGATAGATAGATAGATAGATAGATAGATAGATAGATAGATAGAAAGATAGATAGATAGAAAGATAGATAGATAGATAGATAGATAGATAGATAGATAGATAGATAGATAGATAGATAGATAGATAGATAGATAGATAGATATACCGACAGACAGTCAGACAGACAAACAGACGGAGACATTAAAAAAGACTGACATACAGACAGACGTACAAGCAGACAGACCAACAGACAGACAGATAGATTGATAGATAGATGAATATTTATGTATAGGCATATATGTACATGTATAGGCATATATGTACTTAGGTCTATCATAAATATATTTATTCAGCTTTATAGTTACTTAAGTGACTCAAGTGCCAAGAGCTTACTGCATTGCACACGCGCGCACACATACACATGCACACGCGCGCGAGCGATACACACACATATATACACATTAACATCTGCACGGAAAAGACTGACATCAGAATGATGAAGACGAGCAAGCCGAAACTTCAATTTCACAATCAGAAATTTTTTTAGCTATAAATGTTAATAACACTGCACTCTACCAAAAAATAAATAATTAATAATAAATAATGATAATAATAATAATAATAATAATAATAATAATAATAATAATAATAATAATAATAATAATAATAATAATAATAATAATAATAGTAATAATAACAATAATAATAATAATAATAATAATATTGAGTAATCCTTCATTTAAATGTAAGTTGCTTTTATGCATAACTTGGCATAAAAACAAGCATTAAAACATTAATAATATATGTGTGTGTGCGTGAATGTACATTGTGTATAGTGAACTGGTCCGTTATTGGTGAGATCAACAGAAACAAAAAACCACTCCAGCCAAAAGCAAGCATTTAAAAATCTTGTGAATTTTTATCCTTTACTTGTTTCAGTCATCATTAGTCTGCGGCCATGCTGGGGTACCGCCTTCAAGAATTTTAGTCAAACTAATCATCCCCAGTATCTATTTTGTCTTTAAGCTTGGTACTTAATCTATCGGGGGTATTTTTGTCGAATCGCTAAGTTACGGGTACGAAAACACACCAGCACATATGCATACACACAAATACACACACGCAAACACATACACGAACATATACATATATAGATAAAGGACAAGCTTTTCTCAGTTCCCGTGCACCAAATTCACTCACAAGGATTTGGTCGGTTCGAAGGCATAGTAGAAGGCATTTGCTCAAGGTACCACGCAGTGCCACCAAATCCGGAACCGTGTGGTTGGGGAGCAAAATTCTTACAACACAGCCATACTTGCACCTTTCACACACACGCACACACACATACACACACATGTAAAGCAATGAATAGCTTATGACGAAACCATGGTATGCTTTGTTTTCTAACTTTTTAATCATCTAATAATAATGACTTTTATAACTTTTATTACTACCAGCAGTCCGTCTAAATGTATACATCTGTCGTTACCTTTCATAAAAAGCCTTTTCTTTTTTTATTTACAATGTGCATTCTCGTTGATTTTTCTTATTTTCCCCTTACATTTCCACGTGTATTTTATATTTTCTTTTTGTAACATATTTCTACCATATACATACATATATATATATATATATATCTATATATATCTATATATATATATATATAATATCTATATATATATATATATATGTATATATATATATACATACATATAATATATATATAATATATATATATATTATATATATATATATATATATATATATATATATATATGTATATATATATAATATATATATATAGGTATGTATGTATGTATATGTACATTAAATTAATAATTATGTATATATGTATATAATTATAGAGCAAGGGCGAAAAGCGACCTATCTCCCACATGCTCGAAAACGCCGAGGCACTCAGATACTACAGAAAATCTCCAAAATATACACAGATTGTAGTCGGGCGATTGAATAAATATTAAAAGAATTCACGTTAATCGTGAATTGGATTCAATTTCTAGATTATGGTCATAAAAACAAGCGTTTTTCCTTCGTCAGCATAATACACAAGAAATATAAATACGAGTAATTATACATACTCGCACAAAGCAGATTCGCATGTTTACTTACAAATATTTGCACGTGTAGATCAAAGATAAGTCAGATTTATATCGTTTCACGACAAACACGTGGATATTATCAAAATAGCTCCGTGGATTCGGTAGATAGGTACTAACAGAAGGACGTGGATTCGGTAGATAGATACTAAAAGAAGTCCATCGTGTGTGTGTGTGTGTGTGTGTGGTGTGTGTGTGCTTGCTTGTCCAACACCACACTTGACAGGAGTGTTGGTATATTTACGTCTCCTATCTTAGCAGTTCGGCAAAAGAGACCGATAGAATAAGTACCAGACTTTAAAAGACGTACCAGGGTTGATTCATTCGACTCAAAATCCTTCAATGGTGGTGCCCCGGCATTGCAGGAGTCTAATGACTGAAACATATAAAAGATCAAAGATAGATAGATAGATAGATAGATAGATAGATAGATAGATAGATAGATAGATAGATAGATAGATAGATAGATAGATAGATAAATTTCTTTATTGGCCACACAGGGCTGCACACAGATGGGACAAGTTACAAGGTAGAGTTTTTCTTTTGGGGGATGAAAAAAACAAAAAAACAAAAGAAAAAAAGAAAAAAAAGGGGTGGCGTAGGTTTTCGATCAAGAGGGATCGTAAAAGGGAAGAAAAAAACAACAAAAAAATAAATAAATAAAATAAAAAAAGAATAAAAAGCGAAAAAAAAAGAAAAGGAAAAGGAACAAAAGAAAAGAGAAATGAAAAAAGAAGAAAAAAGGGGAAAAAAGGGGAAGAGGAAAAGATAGATAGATAGATAGATAGATAGATAGATAGATAGATAGATAGATAGATAGATAGATAGATAGATAGATAGATAAACAGACACAGACATACATCACATATGTATGTGAATGTGTGTATATATGCGTATATATACATATATATGTATGTATATTTTTATGTGTCGTGTTGTGTTCATGTTTCTTATTTTGATGCTTAACACAGCATTAGGTTTAAATATTTACATGTGTAAATATGCATTACTTGTTAATTTAAATTCTGTTCAATATAGAGCTTCATAATCGGCTTTGGTAGCATCATTTTCTTGATTATCCTTATCTTTTCTATTTTTTATGGACAAACATATCTACATGTACATGCCATACTCATACTCAAACTTCTGAATACATACAAGGATGATTGAAATGTAATCCAGAATAAACGTTGCCTTTTGTAATTAAAAAAATAAATTACTACGTCGACTTTACTGTTCTGGGTCCTTTAATAATATTTTAGATAGTTTCCTTGGAAAGTATGGCTTTTACAGTTTTCCTTGTACAGAATTATAAATATATTTCTATTGGAGTATCTTTGACAATTAATGTATCAAACGTGTGTTACAATCTGCTTAAAGCTAATGCGATAAATGATTTGGAAAAACAAAACTTTGTGCGACGCTGGTGAGAAATTTCACATATGTAAAATGTTGTCAAAAAATGACTATATTGTACCATATACATGCTTCTATAATATTTCGGGAAAGATTCGCCTTTTTAAATATAAGAAAGAAAATAATAGAATAGTTCGGAGAAAAGTGTTGTTAACTGCTGGCCTGCTAGTGAAGATTGTGTTTAGTGAAGTGCAAACTTTCTTGGAATTGTTGCATCTAATATTCAGTATTGGTCATGACTTGTTAGGTGAAATATAGAACTAGTGCTACACCTAACGTTGTGATTGAATTATTTAAGTTCGTCTACCCCTCATTCTGCTACAACATAATTGAAAGACTATTTAAAAAATGCCCTCAGTTTGACCTGTCAATAACGGAATGTTTTAGACGATGCTAATAAAAAAATATTTTACATCGCGTTTGGAAATACACAATCGATATTTCATTATAAAAAGTGGCTCATTATAAAACAAGTATATTCTTTCATAGTTTTTTTGATCGTTTAAAAACATCCATGGATTTTGCTATCTCTGACTATTCATCGAGTGATGTGATAAACGTCGCATCTGTTAACATGTAAGAAGGTTTGTATCACGTTATAGTTGTTGCATAGAATCTAAGCTAAATATTAGGTTGTCCCAAAAGTTCGTAAACACTTGCGAAAATTGAATTTTTACTCGCCAAGTACTAACAAAAACAACAAAAAATATTCCTCAAAATAAAGACCATTATTTTCCAAGACTTTCTGCCATCGATCTGCAAGCTGTCGAATCAGGTCAAAGTACCATTCAGCCGGCTTCGAATCAAAGAATATATGACACAAACTTTTGGGACAACCTTATACTTACTGATTCTATCGCCCTGGTTCTAAGTAAATTACGATGAGTAGAGTGAACGCCATTGTTATATATAAAATTTATTTCATATCGCGGATTACGAACATTTTTATCGTTGGTTACAGGTATCCAAGGGACCAATCACTGGTTTGCTGCATTTATAATGACGCGGGTGGCAAGGGAGCATAATCGATTTTTTTTATTACTATCGAAGTTTATCAAAGAACGGTATACACATACAGTGACAAACAGACACACATACACTACAGACATTATGTATATGACTAATTCAATGTTATTTATGCATTGTACGTTTATTGAATATACCTAAAGTATCCTTAACCAGTTTTCCAGTCCTATTTCCTTGTCCATAGACTTCTAAATAAATTCTTCACGTTTGTCTAGTGGTACATTGATAAAAGGTTGGCATAAATAATTTGACAATGCATTCAACATGAAGGAATATTTGATTGAATTTAGAACAGAAATCTAGTAACAGTTTACACAAATACATGGTTATCCAAATTAATGCCTTTCTCGACACTGATAACATTATTTAGAACGACATGACATGACTTATCCCTGCACAATCCTAAAATTGAAATTGTAACCATACCAAAGCAATCAAGAGAACATCTTACTTTTTAGTAAGATATCTTCCCTCTCTCTTCCATGGACTATTTAGCTCGGATTTTTGTCGTATTACGTAGATGATAAACAAATTTCCATATACATAGAATGTTAGCCTATTGAAATTTAAAACTGTGATCAGTGAGGCACAGAACTACATAGTATTATTATGTATCTCGCCTGGTTTCATATCTGATCCGGATGAACATAAAATGATTTTGGTCGAGCTAAGCTTTTTGATCTCAAAAGATCGATGTATCTGCTGAACGAAAACGCACAATTAATCGAATCAGAAATATTGGACATATAGTCACTTTTGTTTGATTGTTTTTATTTGCTTGTTTTATTTGTTTCTTTTATTCTTTGTATGTAGTAGTGGTGTTTTGTCGTTGTTTGTTTTTGTTGCTGTTGTTGTTTTCGATTTTACGTATATTTTATTTTATTTTATTTTTCGTTAAGTAAGATATTATATTATAGAACATTCTATGCGACTCTATTGCAGATTCTAACCAAACATTGGCTATTCTGGTGCAGGAAGTAAGCTGTATTTATTTAAATGTTGACATTGCTGCTTTAAATATTGTGCTGATGAAGATACGATTTGTTGCAATAACAAACTTGATAAATTGATACTCTCTCCGATATATTAAATGTCCAGTGGGAAATAAGAACACAATTTGTTGTCTTAACTGGATACAAGAGCCAATAGGTTAATGTTTTAATTGATCTCTTTCAAATACGATTCTCTCCGCTCCAGTAATGTTCATATTGTTGTTGTCCCTGCTGCTGCTTCTATTTTCGTTCTTGTTCTTGTTGTTGTTGTTGTAGTTACTTTTGTAGTTGTTATTGTATTGTAGCTCATGTTATTGTTAATACAATTTTATGGAAGGAAAATTTAGAAACACACCAGTATATGTGGAGATATGTATAAATATGTGTAAACATGTCTCTCTCTCCTCCATCCTTCCCCCTCTCTATGTCTCTCTCTATATATATAGAGAGAGAGAGACAAAGAGATAGACAGAGATAGAGAAAGATATATAAATATATTTGCTTCCAAAGTCATAAACACTATCACTCAAACATTCATGTGTATACGTTTGTATGTATACATATATGTGTGTGAATGCGCACGTCCGTGTGGATTTGAGACTGGAGTGAAAGGCATTGAGTAGAAGTGTACGTTGTAAGTGTAACACGATATTGTTGAAGTGTAGGCTTGTATAAAGTTTGGAGTGATACCAACACTGGTACGATTCATACATACACACACATCTTATATATATATGTGTGTATATGTGTATATGCATGTATGCGCATATATATATATATATATATATATATATATATATATATATATACACATATACATATATATACGTGTGTGGTGTGTTGCTTATATATACATTCATACATGCATACACACACACGCACACCACACTATATATATATATATATATATAGATATATATATATATATATATATATATATAGATATATATATATCGAATGTAAAGTATAGAAAGCAATCTTAACATGGCTAAACACATAGGGGAGGGGGTGTTACTGTAGCTTTATAGCCCAGGTGATCGTCGTCTCCAGCTGCTTTAGACACCATTTCAGTGCCCTTGAAGTATTTGTTTTTATAGATATATATATAATATATATATTATATATACATATATATATATATATATATATATATATTATATATATATATATAGCTGTATTTTCATATTTTCTATGTATGTGATCTAAAGCCACAACATTTGAAATATTGAATGATCTCCGTTTAAACTTCTTTTGTTTATTTCTTCCTAGATGCTTTGCTTGTTGTTGTTGCTGTGTGTATGCATGCATACACACACACAAATACAACGCACACATACACGCACATATATACATATGTTAGTTGCATACTTACACAAATGCAAGCAGACATACGTACATATATACAAACATACATACATATCTCCAGTAACTACTACAGCATGGTTTCACACTAGAACTCAGAAATTTGGACACAGTGATCTTCGAAGGACTTTCCTTGTAGCCGTTAAATAAATATTAAAGGAGTGGTATTCATTTCGCGAGATAGATAGATAGATAGATAGACAGACACACACACAGGTATGTAAGTAGGTATGCAGGTAAGTAGGTTGGTAGATATATAGATTGATAGATACACGTTTATGTATACATTTATATATATATATATACTGACAAACAGACAGGCAAGCAGGCAAGCAGACAGGCAAGCAGGCAGGAGGCAAGCAGGTAGGCAAGCAGACGGGTAGGTAGGTAGGGAGGGAGAGATAGATAGATAGATAGATAGATAGATAGATAGATAGATAGATAGATAGATAGATAGATAGATAGATAGATAGATAGATAGATAGATAGATAGATAGATAGATAGATAGGTCATTCTTAAGTGAACTTTCCTTTCCCTTGCAACATGATAGTTCAATACAACGCAGTGAAGTATGACATTCAATAATTTCTAGAATTCAAGAGGTTGTATATTTTACACCGCAAGGCAGTGAAGTTCTTCAATTATCCATTGTTTACATTCAGACTTTAGTCCTTTTTTTTTCCTTCTTTTTTGACCCTGAATTATGTACGAACGCATTTGTGTTGCAACTACAACTCTGAAAATGCACGTTTCTAGAAAATTCTCTGTGCAATAATATTTTAGTATTTATCGTCATGGAAGCGTAAGTATAATTGTCAAATCTATATATACATATAATGCTCGTCAGTGTGTGATAGCACATATTAAAGATATGGGAGAATTCAGTGCAAACGTAGAGTGAATATTTATGCAAATGCCAGCGTAAAAGATTAGTTAATCATCCATTACCGCACAGTTCTACCAATATGGATTTTTCAAATTGCACTTGTTAACCTATTCATGTTACCAGTGACTGAAACTTATGCTGACATTAATTCAGAAGCTAAGTATATCACCAAGAAAATGGATTATGCAATTTGTCTGAATTCCTACGAAAAAGATAAGTTTATATTACGCTCAGTGATAACAGGTGGTATTAACGACGAACATAGGAACATTAAAAGTATTTTAGCCACGAAAGCTGTTACATCTACAGTTGATAACTGCTCTTTCAGGATCAAAGACACATGCTCGCTTGACTATGCTTGTAATGCCAATGCAATATTATATGAAGCGACAGTTAGCTCCAAAATCAAGAACGGCACAATGGACATCAAAAACAATTATCAGAACGACGGAAAATGATTAAAAGGAGATATGTTAACCATAAAACCTCTACTGGAAATGATAAGACATACACATATCGAAATAAGTCTGTTGTCTAGATTAGAAATAACACAAATCACCCATTTAACTGAGGAATTAAAGGGAAAAAATAGACTGTTTATGTTTGATGAAGAAGGCTACTTCTCTGCAGTGCATAAATAGTATCTTTTTGTACCTTCTGACAAGTCCCTGAAGGCTAATTGGAACCTGCTCGGAATATTTCGGACATGGTAATTATTTAACAT
>NW_021824379.1:7500-19080 GCF_006345805.1 Octopus sinensis | reverse complement strand
ATATATGTAATACATTATATATATATATATATATATATATATATATACACAGATTCATCAAACATTTGCACACTAACAGAATATGCACACTCAAACATCAAACATATACACACACAGACATGCAGCAAACATTCAATTTATAGCATGAATACGCACAGACACATATATACAGGTGCAGGATGGCTGTGTGGTATGAAGCTTGCTTCCCAACTGCATGGTTACGGGTTCAGTCCCACTGCGTGGCACCTTGGGCAAGTGTCTTCTATTATAGCCTCGGGCCGTCCAAAGCCTTATTAGCAGATTTGGTAGATAGAAACTGAAAGAAGCCCGTTGTATATATATACACATGTGTGTGTGTGCGTGTGTGTGTGTGTGTGTGTGTGTGTGTGTGTGCATGTATGTGTGTGTGTCTGTGTTTGTCCCCCGACCATCGCTTGACAACTGATGTTGGTGTATTCATTTCCCTGTAACTTAGCAGTTCGCCAAAGAAGACTAATAGAATAAGTACTAGGCTTACAAAGAATAAGACCCAGGATTGATTTGTTCAACTAATCCAGCATGGCTACAGTCAAGTGACTGAAACAAGAAAAAGAATTTATATATATATATATATATATATATATATGTGTGTATATGATTGTTTTTGTTTGTGTGTCCCCCTACCATCGCTTGACAACTGATGTTGGCATGCTTACGTCCCCCGTAACTTAGTCGTTCACCAAAAGTGACCAATAGAGTAAGTACTAGGCTTACAAAGAATAAGTGCTGGTGTCAATTTGTTCAGGCTAAAGGCGGTGCTCCAGCATGGCCACAATCAAGTGACTGAAACAAGCAAAAGAATAAAAGACAAAAAAATGAATACGAAATACATGTATGGAAGCACACAGCAAACATATGCGCACACAGAGTAAGGACGCATACATACTTGCATCTGACATATACATAAGCAGAGCAAACACATACAAGACTCACAGACATGCATATGTACTTATGTACGCACACAGAGACAAACCTTATATTCTTCAATATTTAAAAATTAATCAAAACAAGAGCAATGTATTTCGAAAGAAATAAGGTCAAAATGAGGGTCAAGCTGCTTGAGTTAATGTTCCAACATGATGGCCATGGTACAGGCGTGGCTGTGTGGTAAGAAGCTTGCTCCTCAATCACATGGTTCTGGGTTCATTCCCCACCATGTGACAACTTGGACAAGTGTCTTCTACTTGAGCCTCAGGCTGACCAAAGTCTTGTGAGTGCATTTGGCAGACGGAAACTGAAAGAAGCCCATCGTGTATATTGGGTCATCCCATAAATAATGTTTTTTTTCAATTGCATGAACTAAAAGTCGGAGGGAGGACAGGATAAAACTACCTGTATCAACTTGCTATAAAAGCAGGTAGTAATTTTACCTTCTACTTATTCTTAGTGCAAGTTTTGAAGAGTGCAGTTCGATTTTAACAGTTATTTTTCCAAAGCTATAATGGAGGTGACAAAGGATCATATTCGGCAAATTTTGCTTTTTGAGATCAATAAAGGCAACAATGCAATGGAAAGTGTGAGGAATATTCATGCAGTATATGGGGATCGAACAATACGTGTAAGTCAGTGTTAACGGTGGTTCCAGAAATTCTGAGCCGGAAACTACAGCCAAGAAGATAAGCCTTGTCATGGAAGATCTGTGGAGCTCAATGAGAATGTCCTGCAAACCCTGGTGGAACAAAATCTCATCATAACTGTTGAAGAACTCGCAGAGAAGCTTGGATTTGGTCATTCAACCATTCATCAACACCTGCATGCCATCGGAAAAGTGAGCAAATTGGGTCAATGGGTTCCTCACAAACTTTCCAAGTCTAATCGCATGCAGTGAGTGAATGTGTGCTCTTCTTTGCTGTCACGTCTCACGAATGAACCATTTTTGGACTGAATAGTGACTGGTGATGAGAAATGGATTCTCTATAAGAATGTCAAGCACTGAAGACAGAGGGTAGGGAAAGGGGAAACACCAAATCCATTTAATGTATCATTTAGTGTTTCCTGTATCAAAGGGAGACATATTTCGTCTTGGCATTTGGCTGTGAGTACATGTCATTGACAAACCTCAAGAATACTGAAATGTATTTGCATTCACTGATAGCCACATGTGATTTAGAAAGCAGTTCAACATGTATTTAATTTTAGTATGAATTCAACAGACTGCCTATGTGACAGTGACTTTTGTTTACGAGTAGTTTGAGGGTCAAGGTAAGAGAAATAGCAAGCATACATATGCACTCACTCGCATACTGTAAGTCTCTTAAATTTCCATGACTCTTAAATTTTAATCACAAAGCATTGATCCACCTGCAGACCCAGCTGACAGTATATCCTAAACATACACATGTCTAAAGTATATGTGTGTGTGTGTGTCTGTATGTGTGTACATATAGATAAATATGTATACATATAGATGTGTAAATATATGTCTTTATTTACAAATATATATAGGTATGTACATATGTGTGTGTTTGTGTGTGTGTACACATACATGCTTACTTACACACATACATAATACATATCTACATACATATATGTGTATCATTTAATATATATATAGGATTTAAATTCTAGCAACTATTAGTTCCATGCTATGAAAACACAATTGTCAAACAAGCTTGCATAGAGTGCCATGAGCTTTCAAGCAATCATTCAGACTCAGATAGGCAACATGGCTCATCTTCTTTGAGAAAATAAAAAAGAACACTGGTCTTTGAGAAAACAAGAAAGCATGAGAGGAAGGTAAATGAAAAAGTGGAAAGAGAAGGAAAAAGAGTTGTGTGCCTTTGGCCCATTCAGATCATTCAATGGGGAGAACATCAAAGTTTATGAGACTGCATGCTTAATCCAGAGAGGGTGGTGTTTTCCATTTCAATAAAAGAAATTTGTACCTATGTTTACATTTAATAAAAATTTCAGCTCTAATATTTAGTAGGTTAGTTGAGTTCCTGGATGTAAAAAGGATATGAGATGTTACTGATAAACAGAGCCTGTATCTCTTTGGGATCCATTAATATAAGGCGTAGATCATTCCATGACGCTCTGCTTGATGGAGTACAAACAAATAAATATACATATACACATATGTATCTTTTAGCTTTTACTTGTTTCAACCATTAGACTGTGGCCATCCTAGAGCCTTGCCTTGAAGGGTTTACTGACACGAATTGACCTCAGTATTTATGGGGGTTCTTCTTTTGTTTTTGAGGTCTGGTACTTATTCTATCGGTCTCTTTTGCTGAAGCACTTCATGGAGGTGATGTAAACAAACCAACAGTGACTGTCAATCAGTGCGGAGAACAAACATAATGTACACATGCATACACACACACACACACACAGCAGGCTTCTACAGAGTTTGCATCTACCAAATTCACTTTCAAATTATTAGGTATCCAGGGACCATAGTAGAAGACATTTGCCCAAGGTGTCACACAGTGGACCAGAACCCCAAACCAAGTAGTTGCAAGGCAGCTTCTTAACTACATAGCTATACCTGCATACATGCATATATATGTAAATATATGTATATATATATATATTATTTATATTATCATATATATATATGCATATATATATATTATATTATTATGTATATGTATATTTATATATTATTAATATTATTATATATATACATATATTCATATAATATACACACATATATATATACATATATATATATACACAAATATATACATATATATATATATATACACACACATAAATATATATATATATACCCACACACATAAATATATATATATATATATATATATTATATATATATATATTATATATAACATACAAGTATATATATATACACACAATATATTTATATACATATATATATATACAAGGATGTATATATGAAAGCTCAAGTAGTGGTTTTAAACCATGTCAATATATACATACTAAATTTGTTCATATATCATACGATATATATTTATTTTGTTTCTAAGTTTTTACTTATTAAGTGTCACAGTGGGAGGTGCTTTAATATGTTTTTTTATTGATGTTTTAGTTTCGTTTTCATTTTTCTTTTTTTATTTTTTTTTTCTAGTCTGACTACATTACCAGGCCTCAGACTCAGAGGAAGTCTCCGGAGGAAAAAGAAATGTTCGACTCTTGAATCAGTCTGGTGAGCAGATTATACTGATATCCGTGTTCATACGATATACAGTGGCAGGTCACAATGCTATTAATACTTGTGATAAGTTGATACGAGGCAAAACTAGATGCGATACCTCCGTAGTGAACCGTACCTTGCCTCAAATGTATTTTTTGTCATGTAAAGAATGTGATATCAACAGTTGGGATGTGATAACAATTCTGTGAATAAAAGCTTGTGATATCAAGCAAGTATTTGTGTTTAAATATGTGTGAGATATCAACAATTTGAGGTTTTATTAGCAAGTATAGCAAATGGATATGTTAGTAATTTTGGTTGGAAATAGTGTAAGTTGTATGATACATTCAGAAAAGGTTTACAACAAAAAGATACCCTCATGAGGTAGGGTAGTAATTGACACATAGAACAATGGCATTGGCATATATAATAATATGCATGCCAAAGGTGCATGGCTCAGTGGTTAGAGTATCAGGATCACAATCATGAGATAGTGAGTTCAATTCCCAGGCTGTGTTGTGTTCTTGAGCAAGACACTTTATTTCACGTTGCTCCAGTTTGCTCAGCTGGCAAAAATAAGTTGTGACATCACAGGTGGCAAGCTGTATCGGCCCCTTAGCCTTTCCCTTGGATAACATCGGTGGCATGCAGAGGGGAGGCTGATATGCATGGGCGACTGCTGGTCTTCCATTTACAACCTTACCTGGACTTGTGTCTCAGAGAGGAACTTTCTAGGTGCAATCCCATGGTCATTCATGACTGAAGGGGAGTCTTTACCCTTTACCCATAGCAAAACAAGGTAACATCTTTGTTAATATAATAGACATACATCAATACATGTGTATGTGTGTGTATATGTGTATATTTCATAGGGATATGCTTAGTTCTGGATAATCAAAATCTATACTAGAACTTATAAGTAAGCTATAGCACGGTTAACTATCCTTAGGAACAGACATATTTGTTATACATTATTTACATTATTTACATTTGACAGATATTTGTCCTCATCATGTTGTTAACACACTTCTTAAATATAGAACTGTATATTTGTTATATATAAAAAATGACAATCAAAAACATAGAACATTTTGTGAATTTGCCTGTCATTCATTTCCTAAGAGTGTGACACAAAAATCTGTGACAGATTCCAAAGTTTTGAGCCATATATCATCATTAAGGTAGTGATTTGGTAAAATCGTTAGCACCCTGGGCAAAATGCTTAGCAATATCTCACCTGTATTTACGTTCTGAGTTCAAACTCCACTGAGGTCAACTTTGCCTTTCATCCTTTCAGGGTCCATAAAGTACCAGTTGAACACTGGGGTCAATCTAATCAACTTAACCCTTGACCCAAGATTGCTGGTCTTGTGCCGAAATTTGTAACCATTATATATCATCATCATCATCAATGTCCACTTCTCCATGTTTGCATGGTCCAAAGTGCCACACAATGGGACTGACCCTGAAGCCATGTGACTGGTAATCAAACACCTTAGCAACACATCCATTCCTGTGTCCACATGATGGTAATTATAGCCAGATCTTTTAATAATTTATGCTAGGAAGTAACCATTTTTTGTCTGTCAGTCTTTCTATCTTCGTGTAGTGAAAACACACCAATATCTTCAGACTTATGAAAATAAGAACTAGAGGGGTTAGGGGTGACCAGAACCTCCACAATACCAAATAATTATAACTTTTGGCTAAGATATTCTCTGTAAGAATATATAAATTTCTTTCATCTACGCTTAATCTCCGCAGCCATCGTAGAGTAGCATGTTAGCTATGGAAGATCATCTTGGTCACCTTTGTAGGAGAGGATTTCACCAATATCATCAGATCAAGCATGAAATATGGTTAAGTAAGGTTTAAATGATGATAAATATCAGAGTGAGTTATCAACAGTAGCAGAAACACATCATGATGTAAATATGCCATTTGAATATGGCTAACCCCTAAGGGTGGATGCTACTGTAGTTTTTAGCCCTAGGAAGACATCTCCTCCAGCTGGCTATAGACGTACTTTCTGTGCCCTATTAGTATTTGCAAAGGGAAGCCATCCTTCCCGTCTTCAACTTATGATACACACGGACCCGAGTTTCAAGGTATTGACCTATCATCAGCGTGTGACAATCACAGTTGTCGATAGGAAGGAGGTTCTCTTTACAAATACATATACTTTTTCCAGTGTTCAGTGACACTGATATTGAAAAAGTGAAATCAAACAATGATAAATATCAGAGTGAGTTATCAACAGTAGCAGAAACACATTGTGATGTAAATATGCCATTTGAATATGGCTAACCCCTAAGGGTGGATGCTACTGTAGTTTTTAGCCCCAGGAAGACATCTCCTCCAGCTGGCTATAGACATACTTTCTGTGCCCGTATTTGTAAAGAGAACCTCCTTCCTATCGACAACTGTGATTGTCACATGCTGATGATAGGTCAATACCTTGAAACTCGGGTCCGTGTGTATCATAAGTTGAAGACGGGAAAGATGGCTTCCCTTTGCAAATACTGATAGGGCACAGAAAGTATGTCTATAGCCAGCTGGAGGAGATGTCTTCCTGGGGCTAAAAACTACAGTAGCATCCACCCTTAGGGGTTAGCCATATTCAAATGGCATATTTACATCACGATAAGGTTTAAATGGTTTAACAGGAAAGCTTTCACAGATTACACAAAGGATTAATGGATCAACTATTGTATGCTGTTTCAGCCAAGAATCTTAGACTGAAATAGCAGACCAAATATTGGGTCTTACTACTATTGGGGATCTCTTCTGGTGAAAGCACATCAGTAACCCTTTTGTATTTCTTTTGAAATATGCTGCCTTTGTTTCAGTTCATTTAGAAATATTGAAGAATTTATTGAAATAATTCTCCCATTATTAAGCTGGACTTAAGAACATAAAAAAAACATGGAATTTCGTTGGAAGGTTTTAATTTCAATTACTTTAAAGCAAGAAGGTTCCACCATAGAATCAGGAGAAATTTCAGGCAGATTAGTATCAAAAGTGTTTAGGAAGGTTTGAAACAGCATTTATCAGTGAATGGAGGGTCTGTGTAACCCGTTCTATTGAAATACACTGCATTTATTTCAATGAATTTTGAAAATAATGAAGAATTTAGCAAAAGAACTGTGTGTTTATTAAACTGACATTAGGTGATGAGTTAGCAGAATTGTTAGCATGCCAGACAAAACGGCTATGGCATTTCGTTTGTCTACGCATCTGAGTTCAAATTCCAAGGTCAACTTTGCCTTTCATCTTTTCAGGGTTGATGAAATAATTACCAGTTCAGCGCTGGGGGTCGGTGTAATCAACATACCACACAACCCCAAAATTGCAGACCTTGTGCCAATTGTAGAAAAGATTATTAAACTAAAGTTAAAACATAAATTAAAATACAATTTCAAAAGAAAGTCTTTATTTAGATAGGAATTAATATCCTAGAAGTATGTACAGTCTGGGGTAGGTTGGCATGAAAAGGGTTAACATACAACTGCATCCCAAAGAAAGGGCTTGCTCCTAAAACATAATTACACTCTACTTGGTAAAGCTTGTCTATGAAGGGCTCTGCCACATCAACCGTTTTTCCCTACCCACAGTTCATCCCCTAACACCTAATAAGTAGCGGTGATGGTGCCGTGTGAAATGCACTGGTACCAGTGATACACAAAAACCATTTGTGATGGTGTCATGCAAAAGGCACTGGAGGTGGTGCCACACAAAGGGCGCCCAGTAAACTCTGTAGAAACCAAGCCAAAACAGATTATGGAAACTATTGCAGCTCCTGGCCTTGCCAGCTCCTGTCAAACCACACAACCCATGCCAGCATGGGAAAACAGATGCTAAATGATGATGATGATGATGATGATGATAATGATGAAGGCTCAATTAAGGCCCACAATAAAGTGCTGCTCCGACATCTGAAAGAAGCTGCTGCTGCACACACAAACATCCTAGACCTCTTCCAGACAAGAGTTTCTCAGCCAATTTGCTTTCAGTTAAGCACAGAACCATTCCAGACTCACACCTACAGGTGTGCTGGCTCTTCTATCTTTTCTGTTGCTATCATAATGGCTTTTTAAGGCAACAAGCTGGCAGAACCGTTAGCACGCCGGGCAAAATGCTTAGCGGTATTTCGTCTGCCACTACGTTGTGAGTTCAAATTCCGCTGAGGTCAACTTTGCCTTTCATCTTGACAGGATTGATAAATTAAATACCAGTGAGATACTGGTGTTGATATAATCAGCTAGTCTCCTCCCCACAAATTTCAGGCCTTGTGCCTTAGTAGAAAGAATTTTAATGGCCTTTGTTCCTCAAGATGACTACACTTCACCTATGGTCTCTGAACTTCTTTTGTCACCCTTGTTGCAACCAGCCCAAACTAACCTGTAGAAAGCACCATGTTCAATCCTCCCTCCCCAGAACTTCATCCCACTGGAATCTTTTCCCTTCTCATGTTTTTACGGCAAATGTTGACCTACAACAGTTGAAACAGAACATCAACTGTGTCAATCTCACCTGCAAAGATCATGGGTGCTGCACCTCCATCCAGGCTTAGCAAATAATAAGAACCATACCAAAACTCTTGAAACCATTGAAAATAATTTTAGTGAAGAACGGTGTGTATGTGTGTGTGTGTATGTTTGTAAAAATCAGATTATTTTGTACTTGATTCAATTTTAAGGCCACAGACTGCCATTATACATTACGCCTGATGTTTGTCATGCTACTACAGAAAGTCAAAAATAATTCAACTGATGGTTCCCACATCAAGCATGCGGAAACAGGAAATACAGCATCAGAATTAGATTCCTCTTATTCCATGTTACAGTTGGTTGCTAGCCCTGGTCAGGTGTACTATAGAAGATCTATGCTAGAGAAGTAGTACTAGTCAGGAGTACTATAGCATATCTGGTCCTGTCAGATGTGCTACAGAAGACCTGTGATAACAAGGTAGCCCTGAACTGGTGTACTATAGCACACCTATAATTTAGACATAGCTCTGTCAGGTGTACTATAGAAGATATATAATATAGAGGTAGCCTGGATCAGGTATAGTACCTATGATATAGATATAACCCTATAGAAGATCTATGATATAGTGGTAGCCCTGTCAGGTGTAATATCAATGATCCATGAAGGGAGACGAGCTGGCAGAAATGTTAGCGCGCTGGGCGAAATGCTTAGCAGTATTTCATCTGTCTTTACGTTCTGAGTTCAAATTCTGCTGATATCAACTTTTCCTTTCATCCTTTTGGGGTCGATTAATTAAGTAACAGTTGTGTACTGGGGTCAATTTAGTTGACTGGCCACCTCCCTCAAAATTTCAGGCCTTGTGTCTAGAGTAGAAAAGATTATTGATAATTGCTGTCAAGGCGGCAAGCTGGCAGAAACATTAGTACGCCGGGCAAAATGCTTAGCAGTATTTCATTTGTCTTTACGTTCTGAGTTCAAATTCCGCCGAGGTCGACTTTGCCTTTCATCCTTTCGGGGTCGATTAATTAAGTACCAATTTAATTGACTGGCCACCTCCTCCAAAATTTCGGGCCTTGTGCCTAGAGTAGAAAAGATTATTGATTATTGCTGTCAAGGCGGCATGCTGGCAGTAACATTAGTACGCCAGGCAAAATGCTTAGTAGTATTTCGTCTGTCTTTACGTTCCGAGTTCAAATTAGACCGAGGTCGACTTTGCCTTTCATCCTTTCGGGATCAATAAATTAAGTATAAGTTGTGTGCTGGGGTTGATCTAATCGACAGATCCCCTCCCCCAAAATTTCGGGCCTTGTGTCTAGAGTAGAAAAGAATATCAATGATCCAGGATATAGGGTCACTCTGTTGTACTTATTCATAGATAGACTTGTTCACATGACCAACCAAGTTGTTGTCAATTGCTACAGAGGTAGCCAACAGGGCAGGTACTTGATAGAGATAGAAGGTACTTGATATATATATATATATATATATATATATATATATTATGGAGATGTACTTGCATAGCGAGTGACTTGATCTGAGATTGTGTGCTGGAACGAAAACAATTGCAGTGTGGAAGGTGTTTATAAGCCAGTTAAGAAACACACAAAACCGTTCGATTCACTTCAACATTTAAATTTAATTTGGCAAAATATTTTCGTCCCTTTGAGACCGCGACCTGTTCGCTGACAAAAGCTTCGTGCTGCATCTGCAGCACACTCTGTGTAGACTTTTGGGCTAGCTCCTGTGGAGGACTAATTGGGCCTGTGACCCCAAACTAATGAAAGCAATAATAATAAAGCATTTATCGGTACCCAACTAATACAGTGTTACCCTATCAATATGGTATTAGTTTGAATTTAGTTTAAATGAAAAAGTTCTAAGGTTACAAATCTTTGGAGTCCTTTTAAAAAGTTGAATTTTCAACTGTTGGTATACAACAAACCCTCATGCAGATCTGATCCCAATGCTGGATGTTCAAGGACCAAATGGAAGGCAGATTTTCAATCCCAAGATCATCCTGATTCCAAAAAATGTATAATATGTCTATGTAGAGCAAATATAGACTGAGATACAGGGGTCCCAGACGGACAGACAGAATTTTGCATTTATTCATCATCATCATCGTCATTTAACGTCTATTGTCCATGCTGGTATGGGTTGGACAGTTTGACTGGGCTGATTTGGCATGGTTTTCGATGGCCTGATGCCCTTCCTAATACCAACCACTCTAAGAGTCTGGTGCAGCCTTCCAGAATGCCAGCCCGGTCAAACTGTCCAACCCATGCCAGCATCAATAATGGACGTTAAATGAAGATGATGATGATGATGATTCTTTTATTCTCTCTTTTACTTGTTCCAGTCATTTGACTGTGGCCATGCTGGAGCACTACATTTAGTCGAACAAATCAACCCCCAGGACTTATACTTTGTAAGCCTAGTACTTATTCTAAAAGGGTCTTTTGCCGAACTGCTAAGTTACAGGGACATAAACACACCAGCATCGGTTGTTAAGCAATGTTGGGGAGACAAACACAGACACACAAACATACACACACACATATATATATAAATACATATATATGACAGGCTTCTTTCAGTTTCCATCTACCAAATCCACTCACAAGGCTTTGGCTGGCCCAAAGCTATAGTAGAAGACACTTGCCCAAGGTGCCACGCAGTGGGACTGAACCGGGAACCATGTGGTTGGTAAGCAAACTACTTACCACACAGCCACTCCTATGCCTATGATGATGATGAATAAACACAAAATTCCGTCTGTCTGTCTGTCTGTCCAGGATCCCTGTATCATTGCTTATATTTGTTCTACATTGATATCACTTTTTTGGAATTAGGATGATCCTGAGATCAAAACTCTGCCCTCCATTTGGGTTCTTGGCCATATGTATATATATATATATATATAATATATA
>NW_021824379.1:0-5000 GCF_006345805.1 Octopus sinensis | reverse complement strand
TGTGAGCAGCCATGTGACCCTTCTGCAACAAGAACCCTGCTCTACTCCATCCTCTTCTCTCATACCTTAACCTGTATCTAACTTAAGGACACCCCTACTTCTGAAGCTTCGTAGACTTGTAAGATGCAGGTCGATCTCAGCAGTGCAAATGATGCAAGGAAGGCACCCAGTACACACAATAAATTGGTTTGAAGGGCATCTGGCCATAGGAACCATACCAAAGCATATACAGACCTTGGGCTCATCAGATCCTTGTTAAACCATCCAACCCATGACAACAAAGAATATAGCTGTTGAAGGGTGATGATGATGATGATGATGATGATGATGATGATGATGAAAACATGCATGCATGGTATATATTTATAACTTTCTGTAATGAACTTCGCACAATGATTGTGAATGAGTGTGTCACTGTCACACATGCAGTGTACTTCCTTTCAAATTTTTCATAAGAAAATCTCCCATCCACATGGTTCCAGGTTCAGTCCTACAGCATGGCACCTTGGGGCGACTGTCTTCTGCTGTCGATTTGGGCCAAACAAAGCTTTGTGAATGGATTTGGTGGACAGGAACTGAAAGAAACCCATTGTACATATACATGTGTGTGTGTGTGTGTGTGTATGTTTGCATATATATATATATGTATATGTATGTATATGTATATATATGTATGCATATATATGCATATATCTATGTGTGTGTGTGTCTGTGTCTGTACCCCCATCACCACTTGACAACTGGTGTTGGTGTATTTACATTCCCATAACTTAGCAGATTGGCAAAAGAGACTGATAGAATAAGTACTAGGCATCCAAAGAATAAGTCCTGGGGTCGATTTGTTTGACTAAAACCCTTCAGAGCTGTGCAATGGCATGGCCGTATGGAAAAATTGCCCTGCTTAGAGACAGCTGAAGGTTGGTGACAGGGAGGGCACCCAGCTGCAGAAAACCTGATTCAATAGATTATATCTGTCCCATGCAAGCAAGGAAAAGTGGCTGACATGTTGACAATATATATTCAAACCTGCAGAAATAAAATCTGTTCAATCTGTTGTGTGTGTGTGTATGTGATTGTTTATATATATGTGTGTGTGCATATATATATATATGTATATTATATATGTGTGTGTGTGTGTGTGTGTGTGTGTGTATGTGTATATATGTATGTGTGTGTGTGTGTGTGTGTGTGTATATATATATATACACATACACAGACATATATATATATATATACATACATATATACACATACAGACATATATATATACATACATACACACACACACACAAACACACACACACACAAACACACACATATATATATATATATATATGTAAGAGGGAATATTTCTTGTGTAAACAATTCTCACCAGAGAAGTCAATGAGTATGAAAAAAAAAATATTTATAATCAGAGTATTAAAATATAATTAACTGAAAAACTGGTCAAATATGTAAAAATAAAAACATTACTATACATATCAAAATGCTTGCAAATATCAGATAAATATGAGTGTCCTGACAAGAGGACGTTTATACACACATACATACATGTATGTATACAAATGAAAAAATGTATTGTAAATAAACAAACGATGGGTAAAAGATGTACAATGTATACTGAGTGTACAAACAAGATGGGAGACAGACACAGAAGGTCCCGAATTCTTCATCAGTTAGCAACCAGATGGTATTACTTAATTTTGCACCATTACTGATAAGACTGAGAAGTTCCCATGATGGTGATGCTCAAGAATGTTGCAGAGAATATAGAGCCAAGAGCGAACAAAACAACACAGAGTGGACATAGAAAAGTGAATAAATGTAATTTAATGTGATGGACAAAGATGAAATAAAATTAAGAAATGAGCAAAATATAGCCTCAGGGCCCAAAAGGCAAGAATGGTGGGCAATGCTTAGAAGGCATCCTAAAGGATATATATATCATCATTATCGTTTAATGTCCGCCTTCCATGCTGGCATAGGTTGGACGGTTTGACTGGGGACTGGCAAGCCAGGAGGCTGTTCCAGGCGCCAATCTGATCTGGCAATGTTTCTACCGCTGGATGCCCTTCCTAATGCCAACCATTCTGAGAGTCTAGTGAGTGCTTTTTACAGGCTACCAGTGCAGGAGCCAGTCAGGGCGGGGAGACTGACATCGGCCAAATTCGGATGGTACTTTTTACTGTGTTACCAACTCAGGAGCCATGAGGAAGGCGAGGAGGGGAGGGAGAGAGAGATGACATGGCGAGCCAATTCGACGAAAGAGGTGAAGAAGGTACTTGAGTTACCAAACTCAGGAGCCTTGTCAGGGTGGGGAGGACTGGCATCAATGACATTTGGATGGTGCTTTTTATGTGCCACTAGCACAAGGAGCCATTCAGGTGGCACTGGCAACGAACCATGCATATAAACACAGTAGCATTGGTTGTCAAGTGATGGTGGTGGGACAAATACAGACACACACAGAAATATATACATATATATATATATACAAAATTTAAAGGACTGACCACTAAAAGTGGACAGTCAATATGCTAGATGTAGATGTCAAAATCGCTATTTTCCACAAAGAATGTGTTCTCAAGAAAAAACTCAGCAAAATACCAAAGTGTAAAAAATAAGCAAGACAAATGAAAATATTCGTATATTTTCATTTGTCTTGCTTATTTTTTACACTTTGGTATTTTGATGAGTTTTTTCTTGAGAACACATTCTTCGTGGAAAATAGCGATTTTGACGTCTACATCTAGCATATTGACCGTCCACTTTTAGTGGTCAGTCCTTTAAATTTTGTATGTAAAAAATATTTTAATCTTCAGATTTTTTTAATATGCTAGGCCACTGGTTTTAATTGATTAATATCAATTTCTACCCTTATTCCATTTCATATATATATATATACATGTATATATATATGTATATGTCTATATGGATATTTGTTCATATTTTTTTATATATATTAAATAATACGTGTATCATGTTTAATGTATTAATATTAATATTTTTAAAGTTCCTTATAACCTCTGACGAGGCCTATGGTTATGTATATAAGTACTCTATTTTTAAATGCCTACAACCTCAATATATTGATAACTATAGGCAATAAAAATAAAAATAACTACTTTTAACCATAGGCTGAAACAGCTGTAAGAAGTGATTTTAATGATTTCAATAATTTATATTATGACTTTTATAATTTGTATTCTTATCTTATATGTATTGAATTATAAGATATATATGTATGCTATTAAGGTATTCATTTTGTTAAATGAATAAATAATCTAACATTATAATATCCGAAAGTTGATGAACAAACTAAATTTGTTTCTCCATTTTCTTATTTGTATTATATATATACATATATATATATGATGGGCTTCTTTCAGTTTCCATCTACCAAATCCACTCACAAGGCTTTAGGTGGGCTGAGGTTATAATAGTAGACACAAGTCCAAGGTGTCATGCAGTGGGAACTGAACTCAGAACTATGTGGTTGGGAAGCAAGCTTCTTACCATACAGCCATGCCTATGCCTATATATATATATATAATTTTATACATCACACCATATAAATGCTTTCACTTCACTCCACACTTTTGTTTGCCATCCAGTTCGATCATACACACATATGTGTATACATATAATCATACATAGACACACACACACATATATATATACATATATACATGCATACATATATACCATAATCATCATTTCACATCTGTTGTCCATGCTGGCATGGGTTGGATGGTTTAACCAAGGCTAGCAAGCTGGAAGGCTGCACCAGACTCCAATCTGATCTGTCAAAGTTTCTACGGCTGAATGCCCTTCCTAATGCCAACCACTCCAAGAGTGTAATGGGTGCTTTTACATGCCACTTTCAACCTTTCACTGTTCATATTACTCTGTTAAATGTAATTTTGTATTCATTCACATTATTTTTAATTAAGCATGCATTATTTTGTAGCTTTGAGATTTCAATGATGTGACTGTTTATGCTTTGAATGACATTGTAAGGTAGGGGTGAAAGGCCAGATCTGGCCAGGCTGAACATAAAACAAGTAGAAAGTTTTGTGCCAGATATGGCCTGTTTAAATGTTAAATGTTAAAGAGGCCCCAAAAGGGGTCATAAGCTCTGCTGCTGTTGCACCTCCTCCTCTAACTCAGTATGAATTAACTCTTTTGATGCTAAACCTGAGACAAACGTTGGTTCTACAGGCTGCAGCACCAAAACCTCCCATATTTTTACAGCAGGTTTTGGCAGATATGACAGATTTTTGTAATAATTCTAACATTTCAAAAATTGACCAAAAATTAGTCAATAAACTTGAGCTGAAATCCTCCAAGAATTATACAAAAATTAGTTCTACAGGCTGTAGTACCAAAATCTCCCACATTTTTGCTGCAGGACGTTTTGACACAAATGGTAGATTCTTGTAATATTTTTTATAACATTTCAAAAATTGACCAAAACTTAGTCAATAAACCTGAGCTGAAATCCTTCAAGATTTATACTAAGTACCAGTAATGAACAAGGAACCATTATGTAATTTATTACATCTTATGTCACCAATGGTGTTCAGTTTGGACTGACATAAATCATAAATTTCTATTTTGAGAACTTCTAGGTAAAAACTAAGTTACTTTTGTTTACTGTTTTCTTTCTTTTTATTAATGTTCTGCCTGGAGGAAATAACAGGAAACATTGACAGTCTTGTTTCTATGGTGATGTATTTAAAATTATATTTCCATTTGTGTGTGTGTGTGTGTGTGTGTGTGTGTGGGTGTGAAAGAGAAAGAGAGAGAGACACAAAGGGTATGTATGTGTGCAGGAGTATTTTTCTTAAAGGACCACACATGGATCTTTCCACTACAAGAAACTGAAATAACAGCCAACCATGAAATACTAATCATAGCTAGAGGAACATTGTACACACACACACCCACACACACAAATGCATACATATATGTGAGTGCATGATATATATATATATAAT
>NW_021824378.1:7500-18999 GCF_006345805.1 Octopus sinensis | reverse complement strand
ATAGATATATATATATAATAGGCGCAGGAGTGGCTGTGTGGTAAGAAGCTTGCTTACCAACCACATGGTTCCCGGTTCAGTGGCCACCGCGTAGCACCTTGGGCCAGTGCTTTCTACTATAGCCACGGCCAACCAAGCCTTGTGAGTGGATTTGGTATATATATAATATATATATATATATATATTATATATATATATATATAATAGTCTCCATGATAGATCTGTAGCCACTACCCACATTTTTTTTCTCTCCTTTTCTTTCTGTGTTCCTGAAACGTAAAAGACTTTTTCAATTCCCGAGCGTTATACTAATACATCTGTTTGTTTTCCTGCACCACTGTCTTCTTTTATTTTTTTCATGAATTCTCCCTATATACATCTATATATATATATATATATATATTATATATATATATATATAGATAGATACGAGGGGGGTTTCTTTTCAGTGTCCGTATATATGATATATATAATATATATATATATATATTAATATATATTTATGTATATACATATATGTATTTGTGTGGTCATGTTTGTCCCCCACCCCATCGGTTGACACCGATTTTCGACAAAAGAGACTGATCGAATAAGTACTAGGCTTACAAAGAATAAGTCCTGGGGTAGATTTGTTTGACTAAAGGCAGTGTTCCAGCATGGCCGTGGTCAAAATGATTGGTGCTTATTCTATAGGTCACTTTCACTGAACCTTTAATTACGTGGCCGAAACTCACTTAGACTGGTTGTCAAGCGGTGTTCGTGTGTGTATTTATATTTATATATATATATATATAATATATATATATATATATATATATATTATATATATATATATAGGCCTGCTCGCTTAGCCAGCGGGTGGCGTCATTCGAAGGCTAAACCATTGCGAACGCATTGTGACCACAATGTGTAACCACATCTGATGTCTGGTCGTCACGTGAGTGATATATATATATATATATATGATATATATATATATATATACATACGACGGGTTTTCAATTTCCGTCTACCAAATCCACTCAAGGTTTTTGTCGACCCGATACTTATAGTAGAAGACTCTTGCACAAGGTGCCTCGCAGTGGGACTGAACCATGTGATTGGGATGCAATCTTCTTACCGCTCAGCCACGACCGCGCCTATTTCATCCAGTTTCGTGTCTTGGTTGCTTCCAGAAAGAAAAATATGCAAATGGAAAGAAATAAAGAAGAAGCGGCCTCAACACACAACAATTATTTTATTTAAAGACATGAAAACGGACGTGGGGGCAGAGTTGGGTTCGGAATGCTTACACTCAAAGCGCAGAGAACCGGAAGAATTTTGCAAAGCAATCTATCAAACGCTCTATACCGCGACCAGTTTACCATCTTAACAAATGACTTGTGACATCAGCGTGATTTTTGAGGTTTCAAAGAGATTTGGCTGCAATAAATATTCCTGTCATATTGGTTCGTTCCTGTTGTAAACATTCGCTGGAGTCTTAATACGGATGTTGCAGCATTTTTGACTGTGTTCGGCTATATGAATGTACTCAACGCCAGCAATTTATTTTGCTTTATTTTATTTTATTCTATTCCAAGGGTAATTAGAACACCCAAGCTTCATAGGAAGGTAATATCATGGTTGACATTTTGAAACAAATGACGACCGTGTGTGTAATATCATCAACAGAGATTTGACATAATCGACATTTTCGGTCACATTTTAAAGGTTCAAGTAGTTCATTATCTCTTTTGCTTGGCAGGTATTTTATAGTTATCTTTTTCTGCTTCAAAAGCATAACCTTTTCAAAAGAATAGCCTTTGAAATATGACATTGTGTAACAATCCGAAGTCCAAGAGAGGTTACACTCCTCGTAGTGAAACTATATTCATACATAACTTTCTCATAAAACGGGAGTGTTTTGCATTCGGGTCATTGTTAAGGTGAATCTGCTTAACAGTCCTGAGTTCATATGGAATATCATTAGTACTTAGACTTTGGCACGTTTGTGTTGCTAAGAAATTTACTTTGTAGCTGCGTAGTACTGGATTCGACTTCAGTCCTTGGAGCAAGGGTCTTCAATCATAGCATCGGGTCAGCTAAAGGGCTGTGAGAGAAATTATGTGAATGGAGATCGCATAGGAGCCCATCGAAGAGACTTTTCCAGCATTCTACTCACCCCTCGCCCATTTTAAAACCCACCATACAGTTCTTGTGTGTCTTAGGCAAATTAGCTCCTGGTCGCCAGTCTGAGAATAAATTCAGTCTTATCTGCCTATTATCAGTCATGATTCTTTATTCATTTTATTCTTTTACTTGTTTCAGACATATGACTGCAGCCATGCTGGGGCACCGCCTTGAAGAATTTTAGTCGAGCAAATCGACCCCGGCACATATCTTTAAACCTGGTACTTATTCTATCAGTCTCCTCTGCCGAACCGCTAAGTTTAAGAACCGTTATGATAACCAACACTGGTTTATCAAGCAGTGGTGGGGGACAAACACAGGCAAAAAACACATACATATGTACATACGCACACATACACATACATTCATACATACATACATACATACATACATACATACATACATACATACATACATACATACATACATACATATGACGAGTTTCTTTCAGTTTCTCTCTATCAAATCCGCTCACAAAGAATTGGTCAATCCAAGGCTATATTTGAACGCCCTTGCCCAAGATGCCATGCAGTGGGAATGAACCCAAAACCTTGTGGTCAGGGAGAACATTTTTACCACATGGCCATGGTTCTGAAAGGGATCACGGGCCTTACCGTTAGCCTTACAAAATAATATAAATGTACTATTTTCGCTGATATTTTCCAGCTAGTGCAACTTATGTAATTCTGTACCAAAAGTCTAATCTACGTGTCTTTCCTGACTTTCTTTTGAGACAGAGGTCAACCAATATCACTATCTTCGGAGGAAGTAGACCAATATTATAGTAGGATTTAATCCAACGTATATAATGATTTGACGGTTTACAAGATGCATGCTTTTTCGAAAAAAGAAAAAGGAAAAAAAAAAACGTGGTATGTCTCAAAACAATCACCCTAAGTCCTAGATTCAAAGTTGAGCCTACCATTTGAGCTAATTTTGTCCTAACACTTACTACAAGAGGTTGTTTTAACCCAATCGGACTTTCATCCTCTCGGGGTCGATAAATAAAGTACCAGTTTCGCACTGGGTCGATGTAATCGACTTAATCCCTTTGTCTGTCCTTGTTTGTTCCCTCTATGTTTAGCCCCTTGTGGGTAGTAAAGAAATATATATATATATATATGATGGCTGTCCACTCGTGACCGAGGAAGACCTTCAATGGCCGTTGCCCATACAAAATGACATAATCTGGAGACAAAGCGGGACAAGATAACTTGTGTCAACATGGGGCGCAAGCTCAGAGATGTGAGAGCTCCATGATCTCAATTGCAGGCGAAAATTCTCCCAACACGTTCAATGCCTTTCTCTTGCATATCTGGCTTTATATCAGTGCCTCACTCCTAGTTGTCTCACAGTACGTCACACACCACCTCGGAATATCTGAGGGCTTGTGCTATTGCTAGATAATCGTTGAACCTACACTAAGTTCATCCGTCCTTTTCACAGGTCCTGTTGGGTTACTTTCAACCCTGCTCAAGACTAGCCGGGATGCAAGCTTAATTGAGGTGCCGGTTTAGTTGCCGACAACCCGATCATGCAACAGTAGCACTAATGAGAAATCTTAGGAGTGGCTTAACACAAATAAAAGATATATATTATATATATATATATATATATATATATATATATATATATATATATGCTTGTGTGTGTGAGAGAGAGAGGGGAGAGATAGAGAGTATATATATATATATATATATATATATATATACATATATATACAAACATAATAAAAACACACACACACACATACACGCAGGAGTGGTTGCATGGTAAGTAGCTTGCTTACCAACCGGGTTCAGTCCTATTGCGTGGCACCTTGGGCAAGTGTCTTCTACTATAGTTTCGGACTGACCAAAGCCTTGTGAGTGGATTTGGTAGACAGAAACTGAAAAGAAGCCCGTCGTATGTGTGTGTGTACATTTGTATGCCTATGGTTGTCCCAACACCATAGCTTGACAACCGATGCTGGTGTGTTAACGTCCAGGTAACTTAGCGTTTCGGCGAAAGAGCCCGATAGAACAAGTACTAGTCTCACAAAGAATAAGTCCTGGGGTCGATTTGTTCGACCAAACGCGTTGCTCCAGCGTGGCCACAGTCAAATGACTGAAACAAATAAAAGAATAAAAGAGTATCATACACTAGTATGTATAGTATTTCAGGTAGTGATACAATCAGCCAAAAGGATGTGTATTGATTTTCTGTCAAATACTTTATGACCAAATGTTCCCGCTCACGGTTTTTATTGTTGTTGCTGTTGTTGTTGTTCTTCTTCTTGTTTTGTTCTTGTTCTTGTTCTTGCTGTTTGATTATTCATTGTCGTTTTAGACATTGGTGTCTTTGTTGTATCAAAATTCACAAAACTATTCCTTCATTGTTCTTATTGCTGTTGCTGCTGCTGCTACTACTACTACTACTACTACTACTACTACTACTACTACTACTACAGCTGCTGCTGCTGCTGCCGTTGCTGCTGCTGCTGCTACTGCTGCTGCTGTTGCTGCTGTTACTACTACTACTACTACTACTACTACTACCAGATCAACCACTACCACCACCAACAACACTACTACAACCACCACCACTACCACACTATTGCCACCACCACCACCATCACTACCCCCCACTAGCACTACCAACACTACTACCACCACGACCACCACTATCACAACCACCACCATTATCACCACTACTGCCACCACCACCACCACCACCACCACCACCACTACCAATACTACTGTCACCACTACCACCACCACCATTACTACTGCTGTTGCCGCTGCTGTTGATGATGATGATGCTGTCATTGCATTCACTCTAATTAGTATAAACAAAGACGACTTTAGTTCGCTGATTAAGATGGCAGCTCCCTCTCACATGGGAAGCATCCTTAATGTCCGAGTCTTAAACCAGCGACACAACTCTGTTTTTATTAAAGCAAAGCAAATACAAATAACAAACAACGAACAACAAAAGCCCAAAGGTCGTTCATGGTTAAAATTATCAGGTTGACGCTAACGTTTCGGATATGGTCCTTTGTCGGATCCTAGAAGGTCTAGGAGATGATGGGAAGAAAAGGAAGAGAGGAAAAGATATAAGAATATATACGTTTATAGATATGTATGTGTGCGTGCATGCCTGTAAGCGTGTATGTATACGTATAGATAAATAAATATTCAAATATATGCATACATGCATAATATATATATATATATATATTATATATATATATATATATAATATATATATATATATATATATATAATATATTTGTTATCTGTTTATCTATTGTCTGTGTGTATGTAAGCATGTATGTTTAAATATGTGTATGTGTACGTATTTATATTTACCTGATTTATATGTTATAGATTATATATATATATATATATATATATATATATATATAAGTTGATGGACAAACTGAATTCGTTTCTCCATTTTCTTATTTGTATTATAAATTTACGGCAAAAATATTTCTTTACCTTCATCCGTTTAATACAACAAATGAATTAATTCTATTGCAACTAAAAACATTTATGTATTAAGAATTTGGGTACTTTACCAATAGTATATTGGATAAATGATATCCCATAGTGGGTTACCCCCTAACCCCTATCTTACTCTGTGTGTGTGTATATATATATATATATATATATTAGTTAAAGTTAATCCAAACAAGAAAGCACAAAAAAAAACACAACAACGCGAGGACGTGGAACAAATATAGTATTACTGGATGCTCAAGAAAGAAGGAAAGAAGGAGGGTTTAACGTTTCGAGTGGAGCTCTTCGTCGGAAACATAGGAGAAGGAAAGATCCAGAGGAGGGAATACAGAGGAAAAAAAATCGCCAATGGTACACACGAGGTCATAGATATATATATATAAATCAAAGTAAATAACATCAGACATACGACCAAGAAAGAGCAAGGGACATTCACAGTTAATATTATTAGACTGATGCTCAATGGAGAAAATAAATGTTATAGAGTAAAAATATAACATTTCGGACATAGTTCTTTGTCGAACACTACATGAAAATCCAGGACAAATTGGGAAGAGATGGAAGAGAATAAACGAGATAAAAACAGAGATGAGCCACCAAACTCACGTGGTCTGAGAATTGACTACAGCTAAAGAACCATTTAGTAAGAGGAGAATTAATACATGTATAACTATCAAACAAGGTGAATAAGCACTAAGGGATAAAATAAGGATAAAAAACACAAGATCCTTCAAAAACTCCTGGAATAAAAACCTAAATACTTAAGTGACTTACCTTCCTTTTATCACTAAATTTCTTTCGTTTTTCGTCTCTCCTTCACAGTTAAAACTAAGGAGAACAGAAAATATCGATCATATTTGTGTATAATTTTGTACAAGTTCTCAGTGTGCCACAGGTCATATGTCGAAGTGATCACAGAGCAATGTGAAAGGAAGTGTTTTGTTCAAGAACACAACGCAGAACCCGGTCCCAATTTTAAGACTACGATTTCATGGTCGTAAGTGCAGTATCATGATCAGTTTACCACACAGCCTCATAGCACTTATGGTAGGAATACAACTATTGGCTTCAAATTTTCGTACAAAGGCAGTAATTTCGGGAGAAGGGAACAGTCAGATGCATCGACCTCAGTGCTCAACTAGTTCTTATTTTATCGCCCCCAAAAGACTGAAAGGCAAAGCCGACCTCAGCGGAATGTCAACTCAGAACTTAAAGACGGACGAAATGTCGCTAAGCATTTTGCATGGCGTGTTAACGATTTTACCAGCTCGTTGCCTTCAATATGAACAAAAATATTAAATGAGAAATAAAAAATAAGAGAGGGAGAGAGAGAGAGAGAGAGAGAGAGAGAGAGAGACATACAGACAGAGAGACATACAGACAGACAGACATAAAGGAAGAGAAAGAGATTGAGGCGAGAGGCAGCAGAGTCAGTAACAACAACGGAAGGGCACATACGCTGCTGTTTCTACAAAACACTCCAGTCCCAGCCGTGAGGATTGTAGTAAAAAGCTCACCTCATGTTTGGTGTTACCAGTTAATCACTAAGAGACAGCAGACTTGCTTCCAGTAGTACCAGTACCTCATCGCCTTGCAATGATAAGGACCCCATAGAGTTTGACGGCATAGACAGAAAAAGAACCCTAAGACAAGAAAATGTACTTGAACTGGAGTTGTCCGAAATATACCGGTTGGAGCTTCTTGTGCCACGACAGCAAGGAATGACATGGTTGCTCAGGTTACATTCGTATTTACTCTCTTATTTAACTATGTCAAGATAAGCCTCTTCTCCTTATCTCCTCAAAGACATACAGCATCTCGAAAGAGTCCAGAAGCTGGCTACCCGCATGGTTCATGGTCTCAAAGATTTGTCTTATGAAGAAAGGCTGAGGACGCTCGACCTTTATTCTCTAGAAAAACGCCGCCGCCGCCGTGGTGATCTCATTCTCGCTCACAACATCATAAGCGGAAAGTGTAACCTCTCGAAAGAGCTGTTTTTCACTCCTGCTCCAGAGCGTCGGCTGCGGGGTCATTCCAAAAAGCTCTACCTGCGACGATTTCATCTCAATGGAAGGAGAGGAGCTTTCTCCGTCCGGGTTGCGGATCCGTGGAACAAGCTGCCAGACGAGATGGTGAAGATGCCGACGACCGCTTTGTTCAAAGTCTCCCTTGACCTCAAGTGGCCTGAACTCTTTACATGAACACCACCCTGTACTTAACTCCATGTCCCCCTACATGGCCTTGCTATTTGCTTTTGAGCCAAATTAACTAACTAACTAACTAACTAACATGGCCCAGTGGTTAGAGAGTCGGGATCACAATCATGAGGTAGTGAGTTCGATTCCCGAACTGGGCTGTGTGTTGTGTTCTTGAGCAAGACACTTTATTTCACGTTGCTCCATTTCACTCAGCCGTAGAAACGAGTTATGACGTCACTGGTGCCAAGCTGTATCAGCCTTTACCTCTCCCTTGGATAACACTGGTGGAATGGTGGTGAGGGGTGACTGGTATGCTTCGGCGACTGCTGGTCTTCTATAACCAGCATTGCCCGAACTTGTGCCCCGGAGGGGAACTTTCTAGGTGCAATCCCATGGTCATTCATGACTGAAAAGGATTTTCTTTGCCCTTACCTTACTTACTTATTTAAGCCCTTTACTCCTTGCGGAGCGTAGGCCATGCGACTGTTCTTCACTCTTCTCGACTCTGGACTGTGTTTCTACTCCCAGGTCTTGTCACTAACGTAGCTGGATAGGGTGGTGTGGCGGTCCGTACTGGATGGCACTTTTATGGGGGCGGTACTACTTTGGGGTCTGCTTTTTTTTTTGCATTTTTTGTGGGAGTTCGGGGGTGGCAAACTGAAGGGCCGCCCGGGTGGCACACACTCTACGCTAGTAGTAAAATTATCCTCGTCGCTTCAGTAACTTTGTTTTCTTCCCACGTAGGGGTATTACCCTCCCCCACTGCAAACCCATTTCTACCTCTGCGAAGAGGTGATGCATAATAACCTGGCTACTGTCCTTTCACCTGTCCAGCATGGGATGCTCTATTAGGGGCTTGCACATCGCTGGCATACCACTCTGGGTCACTGAGACACACAAGCAGCCACACCGCAACAAGGTGTATACTTTGTGGATAAGATTACAATACTAGGATATCAATTTAAAGACGATTGTGGCTGCTATTTCTAGCATGTCCAGTGGCAACATAGAGAGCCACCGTTGGCATGTCAAAAAACCTGCACTAGTTCACAGTTTATATTTAGTGTCGGCGCCAATTCCGAGAAGTGCTTTTGTTGTAGTTGTTCTTGTTATTGTTATTGCACTGTTGCAGTTCTAGTTTTGATTTTTACTGTTGTGCTTGGGTATGTACCAGGATGTTTGTTGACCCGCAGCACGTGACTTGTTGTTGTCAGGTTACATTTCTAAGAAATTCAACGAGGTCACTTTCTTAGAAAATACAATTCAAATAAATAAGCATTCATACATACATGGAAGCATATATACATACATACATACATACATACATACATACATACATACATACATACATACATACATACAAACAAACATACTTACATTGACATACACACAAACGAACATACAGACATACGTACATGCATTCATACATACATACATACATTGACATACAAACATACATGCATACATACATACATACATACATACATACATACATACATACATACATACATACATACGTACGTACGTACGTACATACATACATACATACATACAAACATACATACATTGACATACATACAAGCATACATACAAACATACATACATGCATGCATACATACAAACATACATACATACATGCATGCATACATACATACATACATACATACATACATACATACATACATACATACATACATACATACATACATACATACATACATTTATACATGTATTCATTCATACATACACTCTGAAATAAAAAAATATATTTTGCACTCAATTTGCACTGTTGGAGGCTCCCTCGATTGCAAATCACATCTTTCGTACCTTTCAATTTTACTCCCTCCAGTTTCACCAGTTAGCACTGATGCCACTCGAGAATGTCTCCGTCCTCTTGGCTACACCCCTGTACTCTTTTTGCCTCTCATATCCTCTGTTATCCAACAGGTGCAACTATAACCTCTTCTATCACACACAACTATTTAGATTTACTATATGTTGAGGATACATTCTTAGCTCTCAATTTTCTGTATTCTCAAACATGCCTCTGCCATTTTCACTATGAAACATTTCTAGCTGGGATCATTTCGGTGTGAACGGCAGTTTTTTCTAGCGGTGTCGTATGAAATTGTCACCCATAATTATGACCCTAGAATCGATCTATTGCATTTCAATCTCTTTTAGGGTTAGGGTTAGGGGTGGGAGAAGGATATCTTTTTTTTTCTTCAGAAATGTAAATAAACCCAATCTGTTTCTTAAACGAGGGACATATTCATACGGCACAGAATGCTTTTTAACTCAATAGACGTCACTGATTGGTTGAAATTGTAGATATTGAAGAAAAACAACAACAAATATCTTACAAACTATAGAATTTTCTCAATAAAGCCAAGAGAAAAAGATGTTTTATAAACACATTCTACCAGTATACGAAGTTTAACATTTTTTAGTTACCTCGAAATTATGTTAAAATCTGCCGTTCAAACCGAAAAGATCCTCTAGCTGTCTTCTTCCGTTCGCCAGTCAATGTTTTGCTGTATTTCCTTCAGACCAATTCTAGCTATGTATAACAGAGCATGTCCAACAATGGACCTACGATATCCCACATTAACAAGACGTAACCAAGCACTGCTATCCTCGAACTTCACATAATTCCATAAATCTTTCATATTTTACGCCTTCCCTTTCATGTACTCCTTGTCATAATTCCTTCTCAACGCACCGCCTTCAGCTCGACAATCAGAACTTTTTGTCAGATCAGGCCATGAAAGGGTAACATTCTCCGAAAAGCGTGCAGCATGAGACACGAATCATCATTAGGTGGGCTGCACTACTAAAAACGTTTTGGCAACTTTTCGCAGACGTGCCATTCAGAAAGTCACACATATCGCAGATTGCTAGTGGCTGTATCAGACCATAGTTGACCTGGCGCTACTTCAATTTTCTAAAATAGCTGAACGATATGATCGATTCCTTTACATTTACCAGCATCTTCGGGTCAATAGTTCCTTTCAGCTCCCACGTTGCCCTTTCTTACAGTCCTTGTAAAAACCATGAAATTTTAATTTGAACTGAGTTGGCCCTCAATTCATCCAAAAGATTTGTTATTTGAGTTCATCAGCGTGAAAACTTAAGACGTGATTATGCCACAAAAAGGATGCTGCAAGGGATTATGTGCATGGAACTAAAACGAGGTGTAATAAGGTGTAACTGATGCTCGCATGATGGATAATGGACAGCATCATTCCAGCCTCGCTATATAATACAGGCAAATCGTTCTTCACAGTTGGGAAGAAACGAAACCTGATTGGCGAAGAATTACATGTGTAAGTGCATAAATTACATACCAACACTAATATGTATGTATGTATGTATGTATGTATGTATGTATGTATGTATGTATGTATGTATGATGTATGTATGTATGTATTTATGTATGTATGTATGTATGTATGTATGTATATATATATATATATAATATATATATATATTATATATATATATATATATACGTACATACATACATATATGCATACATGTATATAGACAGACAGACAGACAGACAGCCAGATAGACAGGTAGATTGATATATAGATAGATAGATAGATAGATAGATAGATAGATAGATA
>NW_021824378.1:0-2500 GCF_006345805.1 Octopus sinensis | reverse complement strand
ATGGAGCCCAGTGCTTATTTTTAAGCTAGGTACTTATTCTATCGGTCTTTTTTGCCGAACCACTAATTTATAAATAAACCAACACTGGTTGTCGAGCAACCGTGGGCGATAAAACACACATACACACGACGCATTTCCACAGTTTTCCTCTGCTGAATTCACTTCCGAAGGCATTAGTCAGTCCGGGACCATAGCAGAAGTAACTTGCCCAAGGTGCCGCGCTTGGAACTGAACCCGAAAAGCAATCTTCTTAACTACACAGCCTTGGCTATCAAATGGGATAGAATTGGTTTCAAATTTTGGCACAACGCCAGTAATTTCGGGGGAGGGGGATAAGGTTGATTAAATGATCCCTGTGCTCAACTGGTACCTATTTTATCGACCCCGAAAGGACGAAAAGAAATGTCGACTCAGGTGGAATTTGAACGCAGAAAGTTTAAGGCGTAAGAAATGCCATTGAACTGTGATAAAATTATATTAAAAAAATATATTTAAGGCCATAATGAGTGTATACTATCAAGTAAATCAACTACCCAAGTATATGACTGGTACATGTTATATCGGACTTGAGTGAATGTACCCAATATTAACCAATAACAGATTTGAACGCTTGACGTGGAGAACTCTTAATTTCCTCAATTTTTAGACGAATGAAAAGCAGAGCCAATCTCGTACAGTCGTAACTAAGGCTTTGTAAAGCATTTAGCCCGTCACGCTACCCTTCTATCCGTTCCACACCCTCCACCCATTCCCCACCCTCACCGGTTTGCCACCTTCTCTTAAGAGGTAAATGAATTATTGATTACCTTATTTTTTTCATATTATTCATTTATTTATTCATTTATTAAGCGCTATTTACATAATTTATGTTCCAATGAGAGAGATTTTTTTTTAAAAAGTAGAGGGAGAGAAAGAGAGAGAAATAGAGAAAGGGAGGTAAGGAGAGAAGCGAAATAGGATTATCTCCACAAAATAGGATTATGTGAACGGAAAGCGATTAAGCTATCTCAGATTTAAGTGATGACCGGACTGGTGGTGGAGATGTTCAGAAAATCTCATAATTGTCATTGTCTACGGATAATACTAATTTTCAATAACAACGAAACGAACATTGAAGATGACGACGACGACGATGACGATAACACAATCAAGATCAACATCAGTAGACCAATAAGTGAACCTCGATCGACTAGAAATAATAGCCAGCTCACTCTTAATAACATCCAAAAGTGTTTAAGGAAAAGAATTAGCAAAAACACATTAGGCTGTGTAGTAAGAAGCTTGCTTGCTTACCAACCACATGGTTCTAGGTTCAGACCCACTGCGTGGCACTTTGAGCAAGTGCCTTCTTCTATAGCCTCAGGCTGACCAAAGCCTTGTGAATGGATTTGGTAGACAGAAACTGAAAAATGGCCGTCGTATACATCCTCCCCACACATTTTTATATGTATATATATATATACCGGAGTAAATACCAGGCCTTAAGTATTGAGGGTCGAGTCATTCGATTAAAAATTCTTGTAAGCAGTGCCCCAGCATGGCCGTATTTTAATGACTGAAACAAGTAAAAGATAAGATAAACGCAAATAGTGTAGTCCTAGATATCCTATGCCCGAACAAAGACGACGAGCTCGCAGAATCATGACCATGCCGGACAAGATGCATAGCAGCATTTCTTCCGTCTTTGTATTCTGAATTCAAATGTCACTGAGGTTGACTTTGCCTTTCATCCTTTTAAGGTTGATGAAATATAGTACCAGTTACTCATTCGGGTCGATGTAATGGAATAGACTTACTCCTTCTCCTAAAATTGCTAGCTTTGTACTGAATATATACCATATTTCAAAAGGTGGGGCTGGTCACTGCTAAGTTTTCTTTGACTTTATGAAAGATCGATCAGTGCCGACCGAAGTTTAATCATTAACAGCAATAATGATGACAACATGAATATCATAAATAACATTACAAAAATAATAAATAGTGTCGGGCCGACCGAAAAACCTTCTGAGTGGATTTGGTAGATGGAAACTGAAAGAAGCCCGTCGTATATATGTATAATATATATATATATATATATATATATATATTATATATATATATATATTATACTATATATATGTATGTTTGTGTGTCTGTGTTTGTCCCCACAACATCGCTTGACAACCGATGCTGGTGGTGTTTACGTCCTCGTAACTTAGCTGTTCGGCAAAAGAGACCGATAGAATAAGTACTAGGCTTACAAAGAATAAGTCCTGGGATCGATTTTCTCGACTAAAGGCGGTGCTCCAGCATGGCCACAGTCAAATGACTGAAACAAGTAAAAGAGTGAAAGAAAGTAAATAAATACCTAAAAACTGATAGGGATCTCCTGTGTAGTAGCTCAACCTGCTAGAAATGGCACACAAATCTTCTTCATTACATGCCATGCTATCTCAAAAACAGAAAGATTACATTGGATAGTGTAGTTCGAGACATATCTAAAATAAATAAAATGGGATGG
>NW_021824377.1:17500-18947 GCF_006345805.1 Octopus sinensis | reverse complement strand
TGGTGGAAAGCGAAAGTAAAAGGCTTTTTTCCATTTTTAATTGACCAATCGCATTGTAATAAATTGATATGCTTGCAGCTGATTGGCTGCTTTCGGTTGTGGTCGCCGTCGTCGTGGTCTTCGTTTTAGCCACAGGTTAACAGTATTTATCCAGTCGTGTGTGTGTGTGTGTGTGTGTGTGTGTGTGTGTGTGCATGCTCTGTGTGTGTGTGTGTGTGTGTGTTTGTATGCAGATACACACACACACGCACGTACACGCACACACATATACACATGAAAGCAGGAAAAATAAGCAGGCAAAGCAGAACTCAAAATCTATCGCGGGTGTTCACATTCCACCACTACCGCCCCACCTCCTCAGCCCCGCGATAAGTGAAAAACCGCGAAGTAGAAACAGTTACTGCACTGTATATATTTTTTTTTATCTATCTTTATAATTTACTCTTTTACTCCTTTACATGTATCAGTCATGTTACTGAGGCCATGCTGGAGCACCGCCTTTAGTCGAGCAAATCGATCCCAGGACTTATTCTTTGTAAGCCAAGTACTTATTCTATCGGTTTCTTTTGCCGAACCGCTATATTACGGGGACGTAAACACGCCAGCATCGGTTGTCAAGCGATGTTGGGGGGCAAACACACATACATATATTATACATATACAACACACACTATATATATATAATATATAATATATATATATATATATATATATATATTATATATATATATATACGGCGGGCTTCTTTTCAGTTTCCGTCTACCAAATCCACTCACAAGGCTTTGGTCGGCCCAAGCTATAGTAGAAGACGCTTGCCTAAAGTGCCACGCAGTGGGACTGAACCCGAAGCCATGTGGTTGGTAAGCAAGCTACTTACTACACAGCCACTCACACACATACACACACACACACACACACACACACACACATATATATACGTTTCCTCGATACATTATTTCTGCAAAATTTCCAGGATGGTCACATCTGGAATACTGTTGTATCAAAGTTAGTCCTGGAGTTAAAAAGCAACAACAACAGTAACAACAACAACAAGCAGAGAAAGGATCCAAAGCATCCGTCCTCATGCTACGTATAATAAAAATGTGTGTGGTGCTCCAGCGTGGCCTCACCTCCAACGCTAAAATGTGTAAAAGAGTAAATTACGTCCCCCACACACACACACACACACACGCACCTGCATACTTATACGCATACACACATAAATTCATATTGACGTGCACACGCACACACACATGTACACTCCTACACACACACCTACATACACACTCTCACACATACACATCTACATACACACACTCACACACACATAAATCCTCCATATACACCTTCACACACTTTTACACACACACATACTCACACATCTACACATCTGCACACATAAGCACTCTCATACACACACACATCTACATACACACACACTCACACA
>NW_021824377.1:0-7500 GCF_006345805.1 Octopus sinensis | reverse complement strand
TGAATGTTTGTACATGTGATTATTATATAGGTTATTTTGCACCTTGTTTATATATAAAATACAACAATTAGCCGTCATTATTGACGGCACATGATCACCTAGTGCGTAACAAAGGAACTGAACGGCGACAGAGAGTCGTAAGAATCCGCAAAAGCAGCGAAGAAAAGAATTATGGCCTAAGGTTGCTAAAGTTTGAGTCGTGAACTGTAAGTGCCGTTATTTCAGCCATCTTTTCGCTTTTTGTTATAAAGATTTTCGCTGAACGAGTCTTTTCATTTGGTCGAAGTGACGACATTGTATCATGGCAATGTAAATAACTTGGTATTGTTAGAATTACAGGCCACAATTGGTTCTTTTCTGGCAGAAAGTTCGAAAATATTCATGCAAACAAAAAGAGGAGATACACTTATAAATCTAAAAGGCAAACTTGTAAGAAATTCTTCAGTTGGAATGGTTCCAACGCATAAACCACATTATCTGTGAAACGAAGAAATACAAGCATTATTTTAATTTATTCTAGCTCCAAATATAACCAATGTGAAATAGCACTGTGCTGTATTTCTGTTTGAGCCGGTTGAAAGGTTTTGTAAAGCGTTGACACATGGAAGGTCATAGGGCTTCTTGAACAGATTAGCCGAAGTGCGTTTGACTTTTTAAAGGAAAATGGTAATTCTGTAAAAGGTTGATGTCGTTATGACAACCACAGTAGCATCAATGCCAAGAATAAGGCGGCGAGCTGGCAGAAATGTTAGCACTCCGGGCGAAATGCTTAGCAGTATTTCGTCTGCCGCTATGTTCTGAGTTCAAATTCCGCCGAGGTCGACTTTGCCTTTCATCCTTTCGGGGTGGGTCGATTAAATAAGTACCAGTTACGCACTGGGGTCGATATAATCGACTTAATCCGTTTCTCTGTCCTTGTTTGTCCTCTCTGTGTTTATCCCCTTGTGGGTAGTAAAGAAATAAGAATAGTGGCTCTGGAAAGCAATTTAAAGAGATGAATGACTTTACTATCTACATTCCATGTTGTTAGATAAGTTCGTTCTTTTTTTCTTTCTTTTTAAAATTTTCTTTAATCCTTACTCATGATATTTGATTTAACACGAAATATATTTTGATCGCAGTGTTTTATAGGTCTTTTGTAGGTCTAATCTCTCTCCATAACTTTTATTTATCTTCATTTTTTTGTATCTGGTTTGCAAGATTCTTGGCGTGAATTCGTGTGTTGAAACAAATTTCCATGTGTCTAGGTAGGGTCATTATGCCAATATCATTAACACACGCACTGGTTCCATTCCACTCTTTTATTATTAGTCACTTGGTTAAATATCCAACTTACTAATCGATCACTTGTTTAATTCGGTTAAACACTAAGCCGTTTATTTTGGTTTTGTTTATTTTTGTCAAAGCTTTTTCGTTGCCATTTTCAACCTTTTCAATGACTTTTCTCTTCGTCCGTTATTTATTTATCGTTTTTTTTTTAATTTGAATGAATTTTACCTCTTTTCAAACATATGATGATGATGGGGTGCCAAATAGGAAAGAGAGAAAAAAACGAACCAATTTCTCTGACAACCAGATTCAACGGGAAAGAGGATACGAACTTGAAAATAATTATCTAAGGAACATATAGCTCCACGATCGGTCCCTAACAGAAAGTGGGGAACTATGACAATTAGCAGAAATGAAATAAGGATGGTCATAATTGATTAAATTCTACTTGTGTCAGTCATTGGACAACAGCCATGCTGGGGCACCGCCTTGGAGAGTTTTAGTCGAATAAATCAACCCCATTACTTATGTTTTTAAGTCTAGTGGGGTTTTTTTTTATTCTTACGGTCTTTTTTGTCGAACTGCTAAATTATTGAACGGTCCCCAGTCAAGCATCCACAAACTCATTCGTTTCCTCTTTCTCTCGTCAGCCATATTGAATGCCCCATCACCGATGCCACAAGCTCTCCGCTCACTACTCCGCCCATTCCTTCTTCCCTCGCTCCCTCTGAAATTCATTATTGCACGTGTGTTATCTGCAGTCGCTGACATTCGGTGGAAACATTAGCGACATCAACTTCGCCTGTTTCGGAGAATTTGTGAACACCCTGGGCCCTGCACTTTCCTCTACCAATGAAATAACACATGCATCGCTATTGTCATCTTATCCACCTTCATCATCTCCATCATCACCATCGTCAACATCACACTCTCTGCCGAGAGTATCATCATTGTAGTCATCGTCGTCATCATCATCATCATCATCATCATCATTATTGTCATGGTCATCATTATCATCATCATCATTATCGTCATCGTCATCATCATCATCATCACCACCACCACCACCACCACCACCACCATCATCATCATCATCATCATCACCATCATCATCATTATCGTCATCGTCATCATTATCATCATCATCATCATCATCATCATTATCCTGACCATCGTCATCATCATTATCATCATCGTCGTCGTCATCACCATCATCATCATCATCATCATCGTCGTCATCATCATCATCATCTCCGCTGTTATTTAACTATGATTATTATTGGCTATATTTTAGCGTCGTTTATCTTGTTGATAATGATGATGATGACGACTACCTTGACGATGACGATGACGATGATGATGATGATAATGATAACGACGATGATGTCGATGAGGATGATGATGATGATGTTGAAGTTGTTACTGCTGTCGTTATTGATGTTGCTGCTGCTGCTGCTGTTATTATTGTTTTAAAATGTTAGTTGTTATTACTGTTGTTGTTGTTTCCATTATTGCTGCTGTCGCTGCTGGTATCGTTATTGTTGTTATTTGTTGCTGTTGCTCTTGTCGTTACTGCTGCTCATTTACATACACCCCTCCACCACCCCTCCACCACCACCACCACCACCACAATAATAAAATAAAAATGAAATAAAGAGAGCGACCAGTTAAATCATTAACGTGTTTCTTCCCCTTCTTTATTCTGAGGTCAGTAATTTCCTGTCCGAACGTGGAATTCCCCTCTAATTAGCGGAGAATTTTTTCGATTTAATGAAACCTGCAGGGGAAAAAAATTAACATTAAATGGCGAGGTGGGTGACCATTGATCGGAATAAGGAACGGGGCTTGTCTGTGTGTGTGTATGTTTTGAGCGGAGGGGACGGATATTCAAAAGAACAGAAGACGGACGGAAAGAGGGTATGTAAGTTAGGGGGGCGGAAGTTGATACAGCCGATGGAGTGAGGATGTATATTTGTAGATTGTAGTGTATGATGAGCTGTAGCATGGTCTGTGTTTCGTGGTGGTCTGAGATGTAGTGTGGTCTGTTTTGTAGCATAGTTTATTTTGTACTATGGTCTCTATTTTTGTAAGACCTCAGGGCGGCGAGCTGGCAGAAACGTTAGCACGCCGGACGAAATGCTCAGCGGTATTTCGTCTGCCATTACGTTCTGAGTTCAAATTCCGCCGAGGTCGACTTTGCCTTTCATCCTTTCGGAGTCGATTAAATAAGTACCAGTTACGCACTGGGGTCGATATAATCGACTTAATCCGTTTGTCTGTCCTTGTTTGTCCTCCCGGTGTTTAGCCCCTTGTGGATAGTAAAGAAATAGGTATTTCGTCTGCCGCTACGTTCTGAGTTCAAATTCCGCCGAGGTCGACTTTGCCTTTAATCCTTTCGGGATCGATTAAATAAGTACCAGTTACGCACTGGGGTCGATGTAATCGACTTAATCCGTTTGTCTGTCCTTGTTTGTCTCCTCTGTGTTTAGCCCCTTGTGGATAGTAAAGAAATATATTGTTGTATGACCTACACTGCAGTCTGATCTATGGAATGTGGTGTGTTCTATACAACGATCAGTGTTTTAATACGGTTTGTGCTGTAGTATAGTTTGTGTTGCAGTACGTTCGGTGTTGTAGAGAGGTTTATGTTCTGGTGTGGTTTGTACTGTACTGAAATCTGCATTTCAGCATGGTTTGTGTTACAGTTTGCTCTGTGTTATGATATGGTCTCCAGTGCAGTATTACGATGATATAATCGCAAATAATGTGGTTTATCGACCCCAGTGTTCAACTGGTATTTATTTTATCCATCCCGAAAGGATGAAAGATAAAGTCGACCTCGGTGGAATTTGAACTCAGATTGTGAAGACGGACGAAATGCCGCTAAGCGTGCTAACGATTCTGCCAGCTCTCTGCCTTGAGGGTCCTCTCCATATTATCTTCACATCAATCTATTTCATCTTTTGGTTTGTGACCCCCAACCTTTTCCTGGCAATATCTTTATTGCAATACACCACCAATTTGAATCAATTAATTTTTAGAATAATCAAGTACTTCGTGGTGTTCAGTAAGATAATTAACTTTTTTCAATAAAAAGGCGTTTAAACAAATAAAACAAATAAAACAATATACAAAGAATTATAAAAAGTTGAATGAATGAAAGGGTGGTCGCTCGTTTTTGGTTTAACATCATGTTTAGTGTTAAATGCTTGTTTGACATGACGGTCCAAAGAAGAAAAAACAACAGCGTAACATCAGAAAGTTCTGTGCAAAAGAGTAGCTTAGTTGGCCAGCTTTTGTGGTTGGGAGGACAGAGAAGGTGAGTGAATGAATATGTGTGTCAGTTTCACAGATGGTTGGCAGGTTTCGTGTTGAATATCACCCAACATAGACGCATAACTGCGTTCCATTCTTGTTCTCTGGTTTTGTTCTTTCTTATTTCTTTATTGCCCACAAGGGGCTAACATAGAGTTGGACAATACATCATGATTTGGGGTCATGAGAAACGAATGGAGATTACATAAAAATGATCTTCAAAAATTTACACAAATTCGAAAACGAAATCGAAGAAATCGGATGATATACAAATTTTACAACACAACATAAAATGACACATGAAGTGGGAACACCAGGATTGCCGACCCCACGAGCCCTGCTTTTCCCACTGAAACTCGGCAGCTAACTTATAGCGTGCTCGTGTGGCCACTTTCACTCGCAGCAATCGTGCCACACGCTTCCATCTTTTTTCGAACTCTCGCACAGACAGACACGTAGCCTTGCTGTATCTCTCTTCAGATCCGGTCTCTTTCTATACTTTTGAAAACAAATCTAATAGGACAGATCCGTGGTGACGTCATAACTCGAAAATCTGGAAATTTTTATTGACGTCATTAATCAATCAAATTGCTTAAATTCCGCTTGTTGTTTTACAAAGAAGTCCTGGGATCAATCTAAAATAGAGACTTGTTACATCCCTCACATAAAACTGTTCCACTGTTTAAATTTAAACATAAATACCTTTTAAGAGATGATTTTGTATTATATAAACAGCGATTGGCTCAAGGTTACGGAAGTACCCAATACCACATCCGGTTTGGAATATAATCTGTTATCTCTCAAGAAATAGAGTGTCTTGTACCTAGATACAATGTTTCTAATATATTCTTATACTTAAAAATTTTCTAACCTAAAATTCATTTTTAATTCTACAAGTGTAAAATTTCATACACCACGTGATAAGTCAAGAATTATTTTAATTCTACTTTCTAATTTAAAATTACTAACATTGTAAAAAAATTTTAGAATTTAAGAATTCACACACTTCGTGGTAAACCCAAAATTATATTCATTTTATTTTCTAATTTAAAAATTTGAAATATCCTAAGATAATTTTAGAATTTAAGAATTCACACACTTCATGGTAAACCAAAAAATATTTTTATTTCATTTTCCAATTCAAAAATTTTAAATATTCTAGAATAATCTTATTTTATTTTATTTTCCAATTTAAAATTAAAATTATTTCTGAAATATATTTAAACTTTTGCATGATTTTAAAATTTCACTTACCATGTAGTTAACCAAAAAGTATTTTAATTTTATTTTTGTAATTTAAAATCCAAATTTCTAAAGTACATTTAAACTCATCATTTTAAAATTTTACGTGCAATATGGTAAACCAAGAATTGTTTTCTTTTTTTATATATATTTTCTAATTCAGAATTAAGGTTATTTCGCATCCTATTAAATTATTTCTCGTAGACTTTCCAATGTAATAAACACACACAAACATATACGCACAGAACTTTAAATGGTTTCCCAAATAAGGTCTAAAAACTTGGTACATATACGTCTTCCATAAAATGGCCGCTGGATACATAACTGAAGCCTAGAATTCGTTACTTTCTGGAATTTTAATAGAATTTCGTGCGGCGTTTCGGCATAAATTTTGAAATTTTTTTTCTGCCATTTTATGACGTTTGCACCTTTTCGTCTTGGTTTAGTTTAACACTTCATCAAAGACGGCACCCTTCACATTCCGTGAAACACCGAGCATAACTTTTTCTGGTGTATTCTTCGTTCGGAGAAGAATTGTCCTTTTTCTTTAGATGTGAACCATGGTCTTTTTCCTTGGGTAAGATTATTAATCGTTTTGTTACCTTATTTCTGTTGAGATGTTCCGTGTTTCCTTCAGTTAATTTTAAATACAACAAAGAATTTATTAGAATAACTTAGTTGTCATAAAGTTAGTATTAGCAGCATACATTGTGACTAAGGTTTGGTGGAAGATTTTAATTCAGAACTTTTGAAAACAAGACATTTGTACTAGAGAGCCAGAGGTGCTTTCAGCCAGGTTGGTATCAAAAGGGTTAAAAATATCATGGTGACTTTAACCCTTTCGTTACATATTTCTGTCGAGATACTCTACGTTTCTTTCAATTAATATTAAATATAACAAATTAATATTAAATATAATATTAAATATGTGTGTGTGTATTCATATGCATATGTAGAAATAGAGAAATACATACACACATACATACACAGATATAGACACACTCACACGCACACACACACGCACGGCTTGAGAGAAATAGAAAGACTCACACACACATGATAATATTTAAAATAGTATATGTACATATATTATAATCTATATAATACTGAATTCCTAATTTCTAAATATATAATTATATATTTATTCATGTGAGTATGCACGCGCCTATACATACATATGTATGTTTCTATATGCGTAAGTGTATATGCATTGTATTATATATACACACACACACATACACATATGTATATACGTTTATAGGTTTTATGTGTGTGTGTGCGTATATATATGTATATATAAATATATTATATATGTATATATATATATATATATATATATATAATATATATTATATATAATTGTAGGTCCCGGGTTGATTCGGGGTTAACCACAGTAAATAAGGTACTCAATACATAGTAGAGTAAAATTAATTTATTATATAGAATGAGCTTCTACAGGACTAGAACTGTTTCATTCAAGAGAAATCTTCAGATATATATATATATATATATATAATATATTATATATATATCTATATGTATGTATGTATGTATGTATGTATGTATGTATGTATGTATGTATGTATAGGCATATCTATATGGATAATTGCTCAGAATAATGAACTTATAAAAATAAATAATCAAGAAACCATTGTATATATATATATGCGTGTA
>NW_021824376.1:0-18828 GCF_006345805.1 Octopus sinensis | reverse complement strand
TTGATGTTGTTGTTGTTGTTGTTCTAGATGTTGATGTCCTTATTGCAGCCGTTAACGCTTTACTGTTGTTGTTGTTGTTGTTGTTGTTGGTGGTGGTGGTAGTTTTTGGAGGCAGTGTCGCGTTTCACTTTTGTTTTTATATCAATGACCGGAAGTTGTATTCCATTATCATTCAGGAAGTTGCATAAAATCATCGGATGTAAAATTGTGTTGAAGTGGCCGGAGGAGGAGGTCGGGTGAGTCTCGAAGAGTTGACTTTGTGTATTGCGAAATCACAAGAGACAAAAAGCTTTTAGCGTTCTCAAACAGGAAGTTGTATCTTACTAACAGACGACAAATTACAGATCAGAGCGGAAATTTAGAAGACAATAAGATGGCGAAAGATTTCAATCTGGCTTTAAAATAGTTTTATTGAACTATCAGCAGATAGTTCTGGCAAGTATATGGAGCCTCTGTGGTGTCTCAGGGGTGCTTACGTGATACTAATTAATCGGCAGGGGCTGTAGTACTTAGGTTGTTCGAAAGAAATAATAAAGGGTACAAGGTAGGACACGATTAACTTCAGGTTCCCGGATGGTGAGTGTTCATTTAGAATCTTGTCATAGTCTTCTCAAAATTCGAGAGGACTGTGATGATTTTCGCTTTTTCGTTTAGTATCTCTGGTGTATTTCTATGCTACCGCTGTCGTTCTAATGAAATGATAGGGTTTGTGGCATCCAGGGTCTCCGAGAAAAATATTACAGTATTGCCAGATAGAACAAGATGAATTTCTGGCTCCCGAGTTGGCGGGTGTTCTCTCAAAACTCAAGATGAATTTGATGTTTTTCTTTTTCGGTTTGGTACCTCTGTGATATCTCCGTGGTACTAATGCGATGTCAGGATCTGTGGTAACCAGGGAAATATTATAAGGTGGTACATCATTAACTTAGAAACCTAGTCATGAGGGTAGTCCTGCAAGAGTCCTGTGAAGTGTTTTTCTTTTTCTATTTTCTTTTTAGAGAAAACCCAGCCACGTATTTGCAGACCCAGGGCCCCAGACCAATGGCACCACTGTACTAGTAACGAGATGGTAGTTCTGTGGTACCTTTGTGGTACACTTAGTCGCAATGTAATAGATAGCGTGAAACATGTTAAAACGTAAATGGTAATCATAATGTAATCCATCTTACCTGGAAGCTATGGAGTATAGCCAAATTCGTTTCCACCAAAACACGATCTTTCCAAAGCGAAGAATCACGGTTAATGTCCAGATTCATTCGTTTTCCAATCACCTGCAAGTAAAGAGAGTAACCGGAAGTAACGTGTGTGCAAAGATAAAAAAATTACAGGAAGTAAAATGTAAAAATAAGGGCACACCGAGATCACTCGAAGTGATATGTAAAGAAAAAGTCACAGTAACTGGAAGGAGAAGGCTGGAAGGTCACGGATTACAGGAAGTAAAACGTTCAGCGGCATTTCGCCTTTACGTTCTGAGTTCAAATTTTTTCCGAGGTCGACTTTGCCTTTCATCCTTTCGGGGTCGATAAATTAAGTACCAGTGAAACACTGGGGTCGATGTGATCGATTTTCAGCCGGATTATGATTATTATTATTATTATTATTATTATTATTATTATTATTATTATTATTATTATTATTATTATTATTATTATATGAAAACTCACAGCTTATTTTGCTGGGTATGATGGAAAGTGTCAACTGTCCACAGCGTGCAGACAAAGGTGACACTTGTTTACTGGTCATGCTTTAATAAACAAGTGTCACCATAGTTTGCTGGCTGTGGACAGCTGACACTATTATTATTATTATTATTATTATTATTTTATTATTATTATTATTATTTTATTATTATTATCATTATTTTTATTATTATTATTATTATTATTATTATTGAGTGAGAGAGTAGTGCATGCCATCAAAGTGACACTGGGGTAAAGTATACGAAGACCAGTATACCCATCATGACTACCCGTCTGATAAGGGTACACCAGGCACATACATCAAAACAATATGTGCGCGACATGGTAATCTCATATCAAGATAAACAGTGCATGACCTTGCAGGTGGGGCCCAGTTAGAATTTTCTTCTGGTCGAGTGGCCCCATCCCGCTCAAAAGCTCCCTGAATAAGAGCTGTTTAAGTATGTTGAACGAAGCACCCACGTTTCCAACGGCGAATCATTCAAACCCCAAAGAATTCCTCTCAACACATGGCTATAATGCTCCCCTACTACTTCTGCTCGTGATCAGAGATGCACATATCATCAGCCACTAAGGGACATGCTCAACTGATTAAGGTCAAACAACTGACAAGCAAACCTGTGGTATTGAGCAGACTATTGACTGTAGCCCATCTTGTAGACGAAGACAAAACATGTACATGATAACTCTTCCAATCAGTTAAGATCAGAAGTTATGAAAGCCACTGCCTGGTACTACAACAGGGTATTTAATTATTATTATTATTAATTATATTATTATTATTATTATTATTATTACTATTATTTATATTATTATTATTATTATTATTATTATGATTATTTTATTATTATATTATTATTATGATTATTATTATATTATTACTCTTTTATTATTATTATTATTATTATTATTACATATTATTATTATTATTATATTATTATTATTATTATTATATTATTACTATTATTATTATTATTATTATATTTTATTATTATTATTATTATTATTATTATTATTATTATACTATTTATTATTATTATTATTATTATTATATTATTATTATTATTATATTATTATTATTATTATTATTATTATTATTATTGTCATTATTATTATTATTATTATTTTATTATTTTATTATATTATTATTATTTTTTATTATTATATTATTATTAGACAGCACTTTCACATTAATTCTAGAGGAAGTGATTAAGTTGATCACCAACATATGTAGGGCTTATTGATAGTCTGGTAATCTGGTATTAGCAGTGGTGGTGGTCATGGCGATGGTTTTTTTTTTTGGATGTTTATAGGAGTCGTGATATAGTGGCCTTCATGCGTTTACTAGCGTGCTGGTGTGTAGCCGTGGTGCAGTAATGGGTGTTCATCACGTGATGTGATTTAGTGTCTGTGTGTCGATAGCGTGACGTGGCAAGGTGTAATGTCGCTCGTATGTGACACACAGACACACAATGTAGTATGTGTGTGTATGTTGTTTTGAGTATAGTGTACGTGTGTGGGAGCGCGCTCATGTAATTGTATCTGTATGTGTGTGTAAGTATGTTTACATGTGTCAGTATGTGTGTGTGGTGTATGTGAGTATGATGTAGTTTATGTACTCTGTGTGTGCGCATGAAGTAAAGTGTATGTATATGGTGTACTGATTGTATGATGTAATGTGTGTGTATATGATGTAGTGTGGTGTGTGTATGTGTGATGAAGTGTGGAGTGTATGTGTGAGTGTGTATGATACAGCGTGACGTGAGGTGCGTGTATGACTAAGTGCATGTTTATATGATGTAGTGGTGTGTGTGCTTGTGTGTGTGTGTAAGATATAGTATGATATGTGCGGAGTGCATGTGAGTGGTATGTACGTGTGTGTGTGGGGGGGTCGCTAGTTTCACTTTCATTTCTGTCAACTTCACAACTGCCCGGCTTAAATCGTTCAAAGTATTCATCACGTAACGCGTTCAAAAGATATTTGAAGGTGGAATCGGTGGGAGGGGGTGGCGCAGGGTGGAAGAGGGTGTGTGTGTGTGTGTGTATGTGTGTGTGTGGTGTGTGTGTGTGTGTGTGTGTGTGTGCTTGTGGTGGATGGCAAGTGTGGGTGGTGGATACGGGTGTTGGAACTAGAAAGCCACTAACACGGGCGAAAGTAGTTAAATAACATATTTTCGGAAAGAACAATAGTAATAATAAACTGGAGTAGCAACAAATACAACAACAACAACATTAGCAACAGCGACAACAACAACAGCACCACCACCAACAACAACAACTGCACCCAAAATAGCAACAACAACGACAGAAATAGAAACAGCAATAATAAACAACAATAATGAAAACAATAGTACAAAATGGTACTACTACTACAACTACTACTACTACAACTACTACTACCACCACCACCACTACTACTACTTCTACTACTACTACAACTACTACAACTAATAATAATAATAATAATAATAATAATAACAATAATAATAATAATAATAATAATGATAATAATAATAATATATTAACTGTAACAACAAGAACAACAAGATTTTTATGAAATGTCTTTGCTTTGACAAGATCCTTGTATGATGGGGTTAGGGGTAAGGGTGTGGTGGTGGTAGTGGTGGTAGTGGCAGCGGCGGCTGCTTTGGCGGTGGGGGAGTGGGGGGAATGTAGAGGAGGTAGGGTGGTGAGAGAAGGGATGGTGCGGGTTAAGAGATAGGGAAGAGTTTTAGAGGTCCGAGAGTGAGAAGGAGGGGGAAGGGGAGGCGGAGGAGGGAGAGGGGAGGTGGTGTTGGTGGTGTGGAGGAGAGGGAAGAAGGAGGAGAGAAGGAGAAATAGTAGTAGAAAAAGAAGAGGTAGAAGAAGAAGAAGAAGTAGTAGTAGTAGTAGTAGTAGTAGTAGTTAGTAGTAGTAGTAGTAGTGATAGAAGAACAAGAAGAAGAAAAAGAACAAGAAGAAAGAGACGAAGAAGAAGAAGAAGAAGAACAACAACAACAACAAAGAGAGTAGTACAAGAATTAAAGAGAAAATAAGGTAAAGGTGTAAGAAAAAGAAAGAAGTTGAGTAAAAGAAGAAGAGAGAAAAATATGGGGGGAGGGGTAGGAAAATAATGAAAGAAAAAGATGGAAAAATAAATAAATAAAGCCAACAAAAATGTCGGAAGAGTAAATACGGGTTGTGAGTTAATAGAGAGAGGGGGAGGAGTAGGAGGAAGAATAGTAAGGGAATAGGTAGAGGGGAGTGACGAGGGGACAGTGGGGAGAAATAAAGGAAGAGAGGAAGAAGGATAAAGGGAGAGAGAGGGGTAGTGAGAGAGACATGGGAGGTGATTGTCAAAGAAAGCTATATATACGTGTGTGTGTATGTGTGTGTGTATAAGATAGTTAGATAGACAGACAGACAGAAATGATAGATAGATAGATAGATAGATAGATAGATAGATAGATAGACAAACAGAAAAACAGATAGATAGATAGATAGATAGATAGATAGATAGATAGACAGACAGACAAACAGAAAAGATAGATAGATAGAGTAGTAGATAAATAGATAGAGAGACAGAAAAGATATATATATATATATATATATATATATATATATATATATATATATATATATAGATAGAAGATAGATAGATAGATAGATAGATAATAGATAGATAGATAGATAGATAGATAAACAGAAAAGATAGATAGAGAGCCAGCTAGGCAGGGAGTCATGGCTAGGTAGACAGGCAGACAAGCAGGCAATCACATATAGGCAGACAGACAGGTTAATAGACAGACACACATATCGATAGATTGAAATAAATGCGGGAAGAAGCACTCAACACATGGTATAAAGTATAGTTCCCAAATTTAGCCGGTTAATACCCTTTGCACCACTACTTGGACTCACCGCAAATTCTCATTGCCTCAGGCGACGCATATTACAGACGAAATATTGTTCGCTTGAATAAGTAAATGAGGATTTATGGAAATTCCGAGCAGTGACACAAAAGGCATTAGCCGAAGAAATGTTCCTATACATACATACATACATACATACACACATACATACATACATACATACATACATACATACATACATACATACATACATACATAAATACATACATACATACATACATACATACACACATACATGCATACATACATAAATACATACATACATACATACATACATACATACATACATACATACATACATACTTACGTACATATACATGCATATACACAAACACATACATATATATGTATGTATGCACATACACACAGTCATACATACATAAAATTTATATGTATGTGTGTGTGTGTATATATATATATACTTACACATATTTGTGCTTATGTATAGGTATGTGTGTGTGTGTGTGTGTGTGTGTGTGTGTCAGTTTGTATGTGTATATATGTAAATATAACAAATATATCACTGTATATTCATATGGCTAGGAAGGGGAAAGGGAGAGGCAGAGAGGCAGGTGTGTGTGTGCATGTGTGTGTGTGTATGTGTGTGTGTGTGTGCGTGTCTGTTCTTAGAAAGAAAGAAGAGAAGGTAAGAGAGAGAGAGAGGCGGAGAAGAACAAATATACGGACAGGCAATTCGACCGATAGATAGGCTGACAGGTAGACAGGCAGGCAGTCAGGCAGACAGACGGAGACAGACAGACAGATAGATAGATAGATAGATAGATAGATAGATAGATAGATAGATAGATAGATAGACAGACAGGCAGACAGATAAATAGATAGATAGACAGACAGGCAGAAAGATAGATTGATAGACAGACAGATAGATATATAGATATATAGACAGACAAATAGGTAGAGGAAGAGATAGATTGATAGATAAATAGATTGACTGACAGATACACCGACGGAAGGGAAATAGAAAGTGCGTGCGTCTATGTGTGCATGTAGGTATGTATATGTGTACCAGTGTGGAGAGGTTGCATGGGTGAAGGATATGGAATTGTATAAAAGAGAGAGGGAGAAAAAAAAAGGCAAACGAAAGGGAAGAAAAGAAAATGGTAAAAAGCTACACTGTACACCCTCCCCCCCCACACACAAACACACACACACACAGACATACTCACTCACACAAGCACACAAAAAAATAACAAGGAAAAACAAAAACAAAATAAACAAAACTAAACAACATTAAAAAAAAAAAATTATGCGTTCCGTTTCCAGCTTTATTATACGGTGCTGAACAAGTTAGAAATAATTTCAAAGGAACTTCTTATGCCTTTCGGCGTTACTTTTATTTTATTTTATTATTATTATTATTATTATTATTATTATTATTATTATTATTATTATTATTATTGTTATTATTATCATTATCATTATTATTATTGTTGTGTTTCAATTCTTCTATTTTTCTTCTTTCTGTCGTTCTTTTGTTTTTTGTTTAAATTCTTTGTATTTTTATCTTTCTCTCCTATTATTCCTTCTGCAATTGTTTTTCGAGTTGCCAGACCTTATTATTATTATTATTATCATTATTATTATATTATCATTATTATTATTACTATTATTATTATTATTATTATTATTTTATTATTATATTATTATTATTATTTTATTATTATTATTATTATATTATTATTATTATTTATTATTATTATTATTATTATTATTATTATTATTTTATTATTATTATTATTATATTATTATTATATTATTACTATTATTGTTTTGTTACCTAAGAAAGTGAAGTGAGTATTAGCAGATCTTTTATACAATGGCTACTGTGCCAAACAGAATCTAGGGAAATAGGTAGTCTTTAGTCGTCAGTGTTACTGTTGTTGTTGTTGTTGTTGTTTCCAGATGCCACTTATCTTTATGTTCGAGGCCTCCTCTAGAGAGCAGCTCTGCCTTTCGTACGCTCTCCGCCATTACAATAAATTTATTATCATTATTATTATTATCATTATTATTATTATTATCATCATCATCATCATTATTATTATTATTATTATTATTATTATTATTATTATTATTATTATTATTATCATTGTTGTTGTTGTTGTTGTTAAGACGGTGATATGAGATGGTTGAATTGTTAGCACATCGGACAAGATGCATAACGGGGCGTATCGTCCGTCCATCGTTAGTTAACGTTCCGAGTTCAAATTCCGCTGAGGTTCACTTTTTCCTTTCATCCTTTCGGGGATCAAGGAAATAAGTAACCGTTGAACAAACACTGGGGTGCCAAACTTTGAAACCGTTATCATCATCATCATCATCACCAGCACCACCATTACCAGCACCACCACTGCCACTACTACTACTACTACTACTACTACTACTACTACTACTACTCTGCTGCTGCTGCTGCTGCTGCTACTACTACTACTACTACTCTACTACTACTACTACTCTACTACTACTACTACTGTTACGGTTACCTGTTACCGTAGTTGTTTTTAGAAGGCTATCAGTTTTAGATTAACCTTGCCAAAACCGAAAAAAGTATTTGCAGAAATGAAGACCAGACCAGAAAAATAACAAACAAAAAGAAACAGAAAGAAGAAAAACAACATGGCGGTGCTAGAACGCTAACAATTATTTTCTTTTTTTTTAATAATTTGTTTCACATGTTTGTGTGTTCGTTTGTTTGGTTGGTATCCTACCCCCTCCTTCTCTTTTTCCTCCCCGTTTCCTTGCAATAGGTCGGTTCCTGGTTAAAGTTCTCAGTGAAATGAGTCTGTCCGCAACGCGGTTTCGTTTCGCTTTAACCGACGCCATTTTCTTTCATTGTGTTGTTTTCGATAAACAATATTACGCATGGAGGTCATCTGATCTCATACATAAATAGCAGCCGAATCTCTCTTCTACGAAATTACTGTATTTGATGCTTTTTTTTACTCTTTTACTTGTTTCAGTCATTTGACTGCGGCCATGCTGAAGCACCGCCTTTAGTCGAGCATATCGACCCCAGGACTTACTCTTTGTAAGCCTAGTACTTATTCTATCGGTCTCTTTTTGCCGGACGGCTAAGTGACGGGGACGTAAACACACCACCATCGGTTGTCAAGTGATGTTGGGGGACAAACACAGACACACAAACATATACACTCACATACACATATATATATAAATACATATATAACGGGCTTCTTTCAGTTTCCGTCTACCAAATCCACTTACAAGGCCTTGCTTGACCGTAACCAATTGAGCATGTCCCTTAGCGGCCGACGATATGTGCATCTCTGATTAACCATGTTGAGAGGCTAATCCACCTCTGGAAACATGGGTGTTTCCATCAACATCCTTAAACGACACTCATTCAGGCAAAGACGGCCTCTTCAGAATTCGAATTCAAAACGTAAAGATCCGTAATAAATGCTGCTAAGCATTTTTTCCGATGTGCGAATGATTCTGCTAGCTCTTTGCTTTTACAAAATAGCCAACTAATAGACAACTACACACGCACACAAACACCCACAGACACACACATACACACACAGACACAGATACACACACACACACAAACACACACACATTCAATATCAGTTCTTCATACCATCGAAATTTTGCCCGTCATAAGCCTGATATTTCTAAGAGTGTTACTCAAAAAGTTCATAGCTTTTAAAGACAGTTGTAGTAAGGAAAAAAAGAAAATCAATAAATCACACATTGTTGGCTTTGTAACATGATATCTCGTGCAGAGAAAGAGGACAGGAGACGATGAATGTGGCACGTATCAAACAATCCCAGGATTCATTCATTACATCGTAAAAGAAACCACGTTTACAGGACAAAAGGACAAAGGAGAAAGGAGAAAAGAAAACAGATCTGTACTGAAATGACCGACACTGCGGGAGAAACACTAACAAATATTGCAGCTGTGTCAAACTGCGCAACTATATCATGATTAGCTTATTATATTTCAATGTGCAGTATGGATATCAAATATTAGGTTTTTGTTTTTCTTTTCTTCATCGTCTTAATGTCAACTATCAACATATAACAAAAGGTCTTAGAGGGAATGTACCTTTCTTTTCAGAGGATATGAGCTGTTCCGAGCAGGACAGATTTCTGGAACGTTCTCATGTTTGTTTTGATGTTTAGCTGTTCCACGAGGTATCAAAGGCTTTGGATTTTGATGGAGGGAATGGATTTAGCCTCGTGCTCCGATATAAACAACTTTCACTTCTGGTACCAGACAAACGTCCCCCGCCCACCCAGCACCCACTCTTTGATATTTCTATTTTTAAATCAGAATATTTCGAGATCGTTTCTACTTTCTTGTCTGCCATATTTTACCTCAAAGACCTCCAACGATTCTCACGAGGCTCTTTTCCATACTACTATTATTATTATTATTATTATTATTATTATTCTATGTTTGACTTTTGCTTTATATTTGTACAAGTTGGCTCCAAGTCTCACCCAGAGACCTCAAGAGACAACAGGGTTGGAAGTTCATGTTGTTGTTATGCCTAGTGTGCCATATATTTGGGGGGTGGGGATGTTGTACTAATGAATGTCTAAAAAAAAAAAAAAAAGTTTTTTTTTTTTTTTTTTAAACCGAAAATTATGGTTGTTTTAAACCTTGAGGTTACATAGAGAGTATTTTGCGTAGGATATTATATTATTATTATTATTATTATTATATATTATTATTATTATTATATTATTATATTATTATTATTATAATAATAATTATTATTATATTATTATTATTCAGTAGTTTTATTTTTATAGCGTGCTTTCACTTCACTACCGAGCGCAGCTCTGTGTGCCTTGGGTATGTGCTGTGATTTGTTGTGATGCTCTGATGGTTATTGTGGAAAGTGTTCTGCGTAGGATGTGTGCAGTGCCTAGTAGTGCATTTTCTGTATGTTATTGTGTTTGTAAGTCCTGGTGTTTTTGTATGTATTGTCTAATTATTTTTTTATCATGCTTATTATTATTATTATTCTATGTTTGACTTTTGCTTATATTTGTACAAGTTGGCTCCAAGTCTCACCCAGAGACCTCAAGAGACAACAGGGTTGGAAGTTCATGTTGTTGTTATGCCTAGTGTGCCATATATTTGGGGGGTGGGGATGTTGTACTAATGAATGTCTAAAAAAAAAAGTTTTTTTTTTTTTTTTTTTTTTTTTAAACCGAAAAATTTGTTGTTTAAACCTTGAGGTTACATAGAGAGTATTTTGCGTAGGATATGAGCAGTTCCCATGAGCACTATCTTTTGAACTTCTGCCATTTTTGGGTTTCCTGGTATCTGAGTTAGGTAGCTATCAGCCCCTTTTGCTATCATTCCCAGGGCACCTATGACAACAGGTATTGTTTTAGTCTTCAGCTTCCACATTTTGCTGATTTCTATTTCAAGATCTTTATATTTGCTCAGTTTTTGGTAGGTCCTGACAGATACGTTTATATCGATTGGGACAGTCATATCAATGAGGAGGCATGTTCTTTGTTTGAAGTCTTTCAATATGATGTCTGGCCTATTTGCATCTATCTTCCTGTCAGTTTGAATGGTGAAGTTCCAGAGGAGTGAGATGTGGTCATTTTCAAGCACTGGGGGTGGTTTGTGTTCCCACCAGTTTTTTTCATGGGGCAAATCCAGGTTTTACAGATTACCCAGTGAATATATTGTGCAGCTCTATTGCCTGTTGAGATACTCTGTAGGCGCTAGAAGACTGCACTTGGAGACCACATGGTCAATGGTTTCATTTTGTTGTGCATACACGACACGTTGGACTGCTTCTGATCTTTAATATGTTGGCCTGGTAGTTTCTTGTTGGTAGGCATTGATCTTGAGCTGCTATGATAAACCCCTCTGTTTCAGATTTTAAGCCAGAGGCCATTAGCCATTGATGGGTCAGGGCTTTGTCGATATCTGCATTATTCGCTCTCTTGGGTATTTGCCATAGAGAGGTTTTTCTTGCCATTTATTATTCAGAATATCTAAGGCCGCAGTTTTGGCACGGGTTTTCATGCGCCTAGCTTTTCTGTGCTTGTTTCTTGTATGTCTATCTCTAATTCCGAAATTGGTTGTATTCGGAATTCACTTAGATATTCCTTTGCCTGTTTTGTGACTGAGTATGATGCTTTCTTGTTTTCATGTTTTGAGACAAGTTTTAACATCCAGTCCTCAGAGTTTTTCAGGTAGGTGTCTAGGCCAATTGTAGCAATCTTCATTGTTATTGCCAGTTGCAAAGACCACGGCCTCCCTCTTTTCTTGGCAGATAGAGTCGTTCTGTATCTGCCTTAGGGTGGTGCATTCTATGCATTGTCAACAGTTTCCTTATTTTTCTGTCGAGCTGACATATTTCAGTAATTGACCAGTTAACAATATTGAAACTGTAAGTCACGACTGGTATAGCTAATGCATTGATTGCTTCGATCCTGTTTCTTGCATTCAGCTCTGTCTTGAGTATTGCTCTCACTCTTCGATAGCATTCTCTCCTGATCCTTTCCTTCATCTCTGAATGCCTTATTCCGTTCCCTTCAATTACCCCTAGGTACTTGTAGCTCTCCGCTGGGTCTAGTTCTTTTATGACATTCTGTTGGTCAAGGTTAACGTTAGATGTTTCTGTCATTTTTCCTTTGATAAAGGTAGCCTTTGCACATTTATCGAGGCCGAATTGCATTCTGATGTCGTCACTGAATTGTTTGACTATCGCTAGTAAGCCCTTGAGTTGTTGATCATTTTTTTGCAAAAAGCTTTAAATCATCCATGTAAACGAGATGATTTATATTTTTATCAAACATTTTATACCCGTACTGCGCGTCATTGAGCAGCTTTGAGAGAGGTATTAAGGATAAACAAAAGAGGAGTGGTGACAGTGAGTCACCCTGGAAAATGCCACACGAAATTTTTACATCACCAGCATTTAGGGATTCACTGTCACTGTTCAGAGTTAGTGTGGTTCTCCATGATCTCATACTTACAGTCAAGAAGTTTCGCAGAGTTGGTGCTATCTTATACATTTCAAGGCATTTCCTAATCCAGCTATGTGGTAGGCTATCAAAAGCCTTTTTATAGTCTATCCAGGCTATTGATAAGTTTTGTTGTCGTTTGTGACAATCTTCTAAGATCATCTTATTGATGAGTAGTTGGTCTTTACAGCCGTAGGATCCACGTTTATCCTTTCTGTTCATTAGGGAATATGCTGCTGTCTGTTAAAAAAACTATAGGTATATTCCGTCAGGACAGATGTTAGAGTTTTGTACATAGTTGTTAAGCAGGTTATGGGTCTATAGTTTTTTGGTTCATTTGTTTCTTCACTTTTTGGAAGCAGGAATGTAACCCATTAACTAGCCAAGGAGGCATCCTACTAGGGTGTTGCAGAACATCATTGTACAGTTCTGTTAGCAGTTCATGGCTCTCTGGGAAGGCATTCAGCCAGAAGTTAGGAATTTTATCCTTTCCTGGAGACTTCCATTTGCTTGACCTCCTGAGAGCAGATCTTATATCTTCTACCTTGACACCCTCCCACTTTTGCTCTTCTAAGGGGTCCAGTTCTGTAGATATTCTGTCAATCCAGGGGGCCTTTTCGTTGTATTATTAATTAAGGCGCGAGCTGGAAAAATCGTTAGAACTCCGGGCAAAAGGCTTAGCGGTATTTCGTCCATCTTCACGTTCTGAGTTCAAATTCCGCTGAGGTCGACTTTGTCTTTCATCCTTTCGGGGTCGATAAATTAAGTACCAGTTATGCACTGGTGTCGATATAATCGACTTAATCCGTTTGTCTGTCCTTGTTTGTCCCCTTTGTGTTTCGCCCCTTGTCGGTAGTAAAGAAATAGGCATTTTGTCTGCCGCTACGTTCTGAGTTCAAATTCCGCTGCGGTCGACTTTGTGTATGAATTTTTCATGTTTTCCTTTATCGTTCTTCATTACAATTTTTGAATCTATCTATCTATCTATCTATCTATCTATCTATCTTTGCAAACAAAGGCTTTTCTTCCCACGGATAAACCTTACTTGCTTTCCCCTTTACACCATACATCATGACACTGTGATACACGATCCCTATTGATCGTTTTTTTCCTCTTCCCCTTTTTTCCTCTTTTTTCTTCTTTTTTCATTTTTCTTTTCTTTTGTTCCTTTTCCCTTTTTTCTTTTTTTTCTTTTCCTTTTTTTTCTTTTTTCTTTTTTTTGGTTCTTTTTTCCCTTTTACGATCCCTTTTGATCGAAAACCTACGCCACCTTTTTTTTTCTCCCCCAAAAGAAAAGCTCTACCTTGTAACTTGTCCCGTCTGTGTGCAGCCCTGTGTGGCCAAAAAAGAAACTTATCTATCCATCTGGGCATGTATGTATGTATAGATGGATGGTTGCATACATGTATGCATGTATGTATGTATTTACACACACACACACACACACACACACACACACACACACACCATATATATATATATATATATAAAGTAAATAAATGATACAACGAAGTATCTATATTTACTGGAAAATGGCGAACGTAATAAATACGATGCTAATACGGGCTATTCTTTACTGGAAAGCAATACTCTAGTATTGCATTACTATTTTCATTGAAACTTCTTCACTGTTCTCGCTCTGTTAACGCTTTGGCGTTCAGACGAGTGTACTGGCATAGATGGCAACATTTGAAATGTTGTTGAGGTATATGCGGCTGATGAAGATAAATCAATTATACGATTGGCATTCGTATTTTGAAAAATCCGAAACCGGTACTGCATTATCCTTATCTAGGTTTTTCATTTTTCAGATGTTCTTCCTAGAGGTAAGACAATTTTTCATGTTTGTTACACACACGCATCTTTACTAGTACATACGCAGTGAAGCTTTACATTAGCGTCGTATTTATTACGTTCGCTATTTTCCAGTAAATATCGATACTTCGTTGTATCATTTATTTACTTTATGTATAATTTACCCTCACGGGCTATTCTTTACTGGAAAGCAATACTCTAGTATTGCATTACTATTTTCATGTTATATATATATATATATATGTGTGTGTGTGTGTGTGTGTGTGTGTGTGTGTGTGTGTGGTGTGTATACATTTATATATGTGCATCTTCTGTGACTTTTTGAAACAAGAGAAGAAACGAAGGACTCACCTTTGCTAAATTATATCGAGATTCATCACACAAGTTTCTGGAACCTATTTCTGTACCCATGTACCAACCGTTGAAGGGAGCTGCAGTGAATTCTAAGCCGCCGCAGTCGAACAATAAATTGGAAACTCCGGGAAAAGCAAACCATTTCAAGCCTAATTCTTCGAACCACTCAAAGCTGAATAATACAGAATGATAGAAATTAAAAGAATAGCGGAATGAAAAATTAAAAGAATAGCGGAATGAAAAATTAAAAGAATAGCGGAATGAAAAATGAGGATAAACAAAATGAAAAAAAAAAAAAATCCGATGAACAATAACGAAATCAGAAAATGTCGATGAAATAATCCGGTGACGAGGATAATCATCCGCCATGTTTGATATCGTAAGTGTACGAGAATATTAGACACAATTTCAGCAGCGCTTATTCAGGAAAAAAGTTTTATGTGCATTAAAGCATGTAATATTTAAAGCAATCTAACAGTATATTACAAAACTTTACAGAAATAGTTAATCTCTAGCAGAAAACATTACTGTATATAAAAAGTAATTTAGCAGAACTTCTGAACAGAAAGCAAGAAATCACGATTGTGAAAATACCCAACTTGATTATAATACTGAAATATGTTCTGATAATTCTTCTTACGGTACAAGTTAATAATTCTTTCTAACTATGGAGCGGGGAGAGTCGATGAAATCAATCTCAGTACTTGATTTGATTCGTACTTTATTCTATCGCCTCTGAAAGGGGGAAAAGGCAAAGCTGCCTTCGGGAGATTTATTTTGTACTCAAAATATAAAGAGTTTGGGGAACTGCTGCTGCGGAGTATTTTGTCCGATTTGGCAACTATTTCTGCCAGCTCACAAATTTGCTCTATAAATAATAATAATAATAATATAATAATAATAATAATAATAATAATAATAATAATAATAATAATAATAATAATATAATAATAATAATAATAATAATGGTAATAATAATGATGATGATGATGATGATGATGATAATAATGATGATGATGATGATGATGATGATGATGATAATAATGATGATAATGGTAATGATGATGATGATGATGATGATGATGATGATGATAATAATACTAATAATAATGATAATGGTAATAATGATGATGATGATGATGATGATGATGATGATGATGATGATGATGATGATATAATAATAATAATAATAATAGTAATAATAATAATAATAGTGATTTCATTTATTTGCCACAAGGGCGAAGGATGAGGGGGACAATACAGAGACAGACATAAAGTGTGGAGGTCTATATATGATAATGAAATGATAAAAACAAGTAAGTATACACAGTATACATCGAAAAAGAAGGAACATATACATGGCATATAAAGATTAAAAAAAAAGGCGAGGAAGATTATAGAAATATGGCCCTCCTGATACAGGAAAGCTTCTAGGGATAATCCAGGAGCCCCGTTGTCCGAGATTTCCATAAAACCCTAGGAGCAAATGTCCTCTCCAATTCCTTCTCTCTGACTTACAGGTCTACACTTAGAGAGGTACCATCCACTCTTGCCGTTTTCGCAACTTTCACTCACCTTTCAATAAACTCACTCGAGGACAGCACTTCGCCCTTCACTCTCAGATTCCTTTTCAAGTGAAACTTGAAGAAGTCAATGAGAGTTCTACCAAAGAGGAATGTATCGGCCCTCATGCCCTTCAGCCTTGTCCACCAAACAACCTCTTTCGCGACAGTCACCGGGCAAAAGAAAACTGCCTTGCCTACCTGACTGAAGGAGGGTGGCAGTGCGATCATCACTACAGACTCGGCCGACAGACGGATCCGTCCTCAAACGTGACAGCAGCAGTTCATCATAACCCCACAGGTCAGCAATGCCCGGACACTGAACAAGGACATGCATTACGGTTTCGTCCGTCCGACAGCACATCCGTGCTTGTAGAGTTTATCTCGAACCCGTTGATAGATAGATAGATAGACAGACAGACAAACTAACAGAAAGACAGAAAGACAGGCGGACAGGCGGACAGACAGACAGGCATATATATATATATATATATATATATATATATATATATATATATATATATATATAATATGGAGAGATAGATAGATAGATAGATTAGATAGATAGATAGATAGATAGATAGATAGATAGATAGATAGACAGACAAACAGACAGTGAAACGAAATGGTTAAGTGAAAGAGTTTGGTGTGTTGTGAGAGTGATGCCTATACTCACGTTGGGTGTTTTATCGCTATTTCCAGAACCAATTCCGGAGGTATATCATACCATTCTGGGTCTTGTCCATCAGCTTGTAAGACCAATGGTAAAATGTCGAACATTCCACCTTTGCCTTTCCAGCCAATCTTCTGACAAATCTACAACAGCAGTAACAACAACATCAATAACAGATACGGAAAGAAGTCAGACATTCCTATTGCAATACAATGCAAAATTAATTCATTTGGTTTTCTTACGAAAACTGTTTGTTTTTTTGCAATTAAGAATGTGCATGCTTAGAACTGAAACAATTTTAAGGAATAAAACGTATAAGTGAGTAATTGTGTGTGTGTATGTGGGCACGAGCGTGGACATGGCTCTGCGTGTTTGTGTACGTGTACGCGCGCGTGTATATATATATATAGAGAGAGAAAGAGAGGGGGAGTAGGAGAGGTAATGGTGTTAAGAAAACCCAAAGATGTCAGGCAGTGCTGTGTAAGTGCTATGGACAGACTATAGTTAAGCTCCAGGTTCAATGACTATAGGAATGAGGAGTCCAGCGTAGGTCATATATTAGCGTGCATATATATAAAAATTAGCAGAATGAGATAAAGAATCCAAGGCAGTGAAAGTTTTCAAAACATTTATAAAGAGAAGGTCTTACAGCTGTTTCTGCTCCAGGTAAATTACATATACATCATTCTGCTTAAATAATGGAACTGCAGATACAATATCCTTACGTATCTCAAGTCTGTTTTCATTCCCTCCACCTCACTCTGTATTTCATATATTCTCTATAACTACAACTTAAACGTTTTTTCTCACCGTCTCTGATTAAGGGAATATATAAAATATCCCGGAAACAGCTGTAAGACCTTTTCTTTATAAGTGTTCTGAAAACTTTCACTGCCTTGGATTTTTTATTTCATTCTGTTAATTCATATATATATATATATATATATATATATATATATATATATATATATATGTATATATATGTAATCTCCAATCAAGCAGAAAACTCAAACATATAACAATACAAATCATAAACAGTATTATTCAGTCTGCTATAATGAATCCATAAACACATATAAAGCATTCAAAGTATATATTTTCCCTCTGAAGATATTATGCTCAGGTCATATAAATATAAAGTTAATATTTACTTAATATTTACTGAGTATTAATTGAAACAGCTGTAAGGGGTGATGATTAATTTGCGGTTGATGATAAACAGTTATTAACTCCCCAATCTCCATTTTCATTTTCTTCTTTTTATATATTTTAAAATTATTTTATTCTTTTACTTGTTTCAGTCATTTGACATACACACACAGAAGTCAAGAGAGAAATTAAGTATTTCTCAACAGTCTGGACAACTTTGGCCCCACTATAAAGTTATCTACCCCCCAGAAATCCGCACTCGAAGCCAAAAATCCGTTTCACTGAGCACACGTAGACAAGAAGAGATTCAAAGACGTGTGGGGCTGCTATAATGAATTGGTTAAAGATTTCGAAATTTGGGTGGCTTCTGATAGCTGCTTGCTCCAAAATTATTACAACTGGACCAATCTGATTCTTACTACTGATAAGACCGCTGAAAGGAAAGATGTTATTATACATGAAAAGAAGCGTTCACTTGGCAAATTCAGAACTATAGTAGCTCAAGTGACACATCTTCTCACACCTACACCCCACAAGCACAAATGATCACACATATATTGTAAGCTGAATCAACATTAAAATAAGTATAGAGAACTCAATAAAATATAATAACATATTATATTAATAAAACCTACCAGGTGGATATAATTTGCTACTTAAAGTTTCACCACATG
>NW_021824375.1:0-19009 GCF_006345805.1 Octopus sinensis | reverse complement strand
GGGAACTGTACCAGGTAGCCAAAAGGGAGGCTGGGCGGCAGGTATACATAGCCAAAGATGTAGCAGAAAAGAAGAAGTTTGCCAATGTCCAGCGACGTGAGGACCAAAGAGCTGAGGTATTTCGGATTGCCAGACAGTGTGTCAGAGAAAATAGTGATGTTACAGGAGAGAAATGTGTCTGCATGGATAATGGGGCACTTGCTATTACTGTTAGTGAGAAGAAAGAGGCTTGGAGAAGCCATTATGAAAGACTGCTGAATGAGGAGAATGCCCATCAGGAATCACTGCTGAGATGCTTAAAACAGCTGGCTATGTGGGCTATGGCATAGTCACCCGCATTGTAAACCAGGCAGTTCATAATGGAGTCATACCCAATGACTGGCGTAGCAGCACCATAGTCAACTGCTACAAGGGTAAGGGTGATGCTCTAGATAGAAATAACTACAGGGGTATCAAACTGTTGGATTAGGTGATGAAGGTCACAGAGAGGGTCATAACCCATCTCATTAGGGAGAGAATTTGCTTAGATGAAATGCAGTTTGGTTTTGTGCCGGGTAGAAGCACCACTGATGCTATATTCCTGGTCCGACAACTGCAGGAGAAGTACCTAGCTAAAGATAAACCCCTCTACATAGCTTTTGTGGACTTGGAGAAAGCCTTTGACAGGGTTCCCAGTTCCCTTATCTGGTGGTCGATGCGGAAACTGGAGATTGACGAATGGCTAATAAGGGCTGTACAGAGAGGCTGTCAGCAAGGTTAGGATTGGCAACGAATATAGTGAAGAATTCCGGGTAGAAGTAGGTGTGCACCAAGGCTCAGCCCTCAGTCCCCTTTTATTCATCATAGTCCTCCAGGCAATAACAGAGGAATTCAAAACAGGATGCCCCTGGGAGCTCCTCTATGCTGATGACCTGGCTCTCATAGCAGAATCACTACCAGAACTAGAAAAGAAATTTCGGGTGTGGAAACAAGGGTTAGAATCAAGGGCCTTAGAGTAAATGTAGCAAAGACCAAAGCTAATAAGCAGAAAGGCGAACTCAGCACACACCCCCTCGGGCAGGTGGCCCTGCTCATCTGTAGGAAGGTGTAGGTAGAAACTCCATAAGATGCACCCAATGTAGCTATGGACGCACAAGAGGTGCAGCAACATTAAAGGGAAATTAACAGATAAGATAGCTTTCATGTGCAGCAGATGCACAGGGACAATAGACACCACAGACACTCAGAAAACAGATCCATCACACTCCAGGGAGAGAAACTAGAAGGTTGATAGTTTCCGCTACCTGGGTGATCAAGTTAGTAGTGGAGGTGGATGCACAGAGAGTATCACCACTAGAATACGAATAGCCTGGGCAAGGTTCAGAAAGCTCCTACCCCTACTGGCGACAAAGGGTCTCTCCCTCAGAGCGAAAGGTAGATTGTATGATGCATGTGTGCGAACTGCCATGCTTCACGGCAGTGAAACATGGGCTGTGACTGCAGAGGACATGCGTAGACTTGAAAGAAATGAAGCTAGCATGATCCGCTGGATGTGTAATGTCAGTGTGAATGCACGACAGAGTGTAAGCACCCTGAGAGAAATGCTAGGCATAAGAAGCATCAGATGCGGTGTGCAAGAGCGACGGATGGATGAGGAGAGATGTGTGAAGAAGTGCCACTCCCGAACAGTTGAAGGAATCGGGGGGAGAGGTAGACCCAGGAAGACATGGGATGAGGTAGTCAAGCATGACCTCAGAGTGTTGGGCCTCATTGAGGCAATGGCGAAGGACCGAGATCTCTGGAGATGTGCTGTGACTACTAAGACCCGGGATGCTTCCGGCACCAGTTCCGCATACCAAAGTACCTTGGATCCCGGAACATCTCACTGTGCTTCAGGAGACCTGTCGAGTTAAGTGCATATACATGAACATCGAACCAAATATCAATGGAAACAGTAGCTGTGATACCTGTGCCGGTGATACATAAAAAGCACCATCCGAACGTGGCCGTTGCCAGTGCAGCCTCGACTGGCTTCTGTGCCGGTGGCACACAAAAAGCACCATCCGAACGTGGACCGATGCCAACCCAGCCTCGAATGGCTTCTGTGCCGGTGGCACATAAAAAGCACCATCAAAACGTGGCCGATGCCAGCACCGCCCCGACTGGCTTCTGTGCCGGTGGCACATAAAAAGCACCATCCGAACGTGGCCGATGCCAGCACCGCCTTGACTGGCTTCTGTGCTGGTGGCACATGAAAAGCACCATCCGAACGTGGCTGATGCCAGCACCGCCTCGACTGGCTTCTGTGCCGGTGGCACATAAAAAGCACCAACCGATCGCAGGATCCCGGAACATCTCGCTGTGCTTGAGGAGACCTGTTGAGTCAAGTGCATGTACATGTACATGAACATCGAACCAAATATCAATGAAACAGTAGTTGTGATACCTGTGCCGGTGACACATAAAAAGCACCATCCGAACGTGGCCGTTGCCAGTGCAGCCTCCACTGGCTTCTGTGCCGGTGGCACATAAAAAGCACCATCCGAACGTGACCGATGCCAACCCCGCCTCGAATGGCTTCTGTGCCGGTGGCACATGAACATCGAACCAAATATCAATGGAAACTAGTTGTGATACCTGTGCCAGTAACACATAAAAAGCACCATCCGAACGTGGCCGTTGCCAGTGCAGCCTCCACTGGCTTCTGTGCCGGTGGCACATAAAAAGCACCATCCGAACGTGACCGATGCCAACCCCGCCTCGAATGGCTTCTGTGCCGGTGGCACATGAACATCGAACCAAATATCAATGGAAACAGTAGTTGTGATACATGTGCCGGTGACACATAAAAAGCACCATCCGAACGTGGCCGTTGCCAGTGCAGCCTCCACTGGCTACTGTGCTGGTGGCACATAAAAAGCACCATCCGAACGTGACTGATGCCAACCCTGCCTCGAACAGCTTCTGTGCCGGTGGCACATAAAAAGCACCGTCCGAACGTGGCTGATGCCAGCACCACCTTGACTGGTTTCTGTGCCGGTGGCACATAAAAAAAAGCACCAATCGATCGTGGCCGATGCCAGACCCCTCTGGCACCTGTGCAGGTGGCACGTAAAAAGCACACACTACACTCGCGGAGTGGTTGGCGTTAGGAAGGGCATCCAGCTGTAGAAACACTGCCAGATCAGACTGGAGCCTGGGGCAGCCCCTGGCTCCCCAGGTCCCGGTTGAACCGTCCAACCCGTGCTAGCGCGGAAAACGGACGTTAAACGATGATGATGATGTATGTATATATGTATATGTATGTATATATATATATGTATGTATATATGTATATATGTATGTATATATGTATGTATATATGTATGTATATATGTATATATATATATATATATATATGTATGTGTATATGTATGTATATATATTCGTATTCTAGTGGCTATTTATAAGCCTGGGCAAAGTTTAGAAAGCTCCTACCCCTGCTGGTGACAAAGGGTCTCCCTCAGAGTGAAAGGTAGATTGTACGACGCATGTATGCGAACTGCCATGCTTCATGGTAGTGAAACAAGGGCTGTGACTGCAGAGGACATGCATAGACCAAGAAGGAGAGGGCTGGAATAATAACCATTGTCTCAGTTGGTTATGCTTGGGAATTCATCCCAAAAGTTTAATGATGATTGATTCTGATAGGGCGGAGGTACCTGAAGACTCTGCCCCCACAATCCTCTCAGGAATAATGGGTGGGTGTTTAAATATTGTTTTTATTTTAAACCTAAAACATTTCCACTTTTATTTTTCAGACTCTGAATTAAATTTCAAAGTGAAAACTTTGGCTGAAATACGAGCGGCAAAAAATATGGAAAAAAATACAAAAAGTTTGTTGTATTTTATTTTGTTAATGTCAGTTATGGATTATTGTTCATGTATGTGTGTGTTGTCTATTCACAAGGCAAGAAATCCTTTGAAACTTGGTTTAAAATACAGTAATACCTCAAGACCCTGGGTTTATGAGTTTTATTTTTCAAGCATAAGATCCAAATTTTGAAGAAAGTGCAAAAGTTTCTACTACCATAACAAATGCTTCTGTATGTTACTGAGAAATTTATGGAGCAAAAAAAAGAAAAAAAAAAGCTTCTTCTAATCAAACAACTCTAGACTTGTTTTTTTGAAAAGAAATCTACGAGTTCTTGGTGATTGTGTCTACAAATGAAGGTGTGTGCTTCTCTAATGTGAGTGAAAGTGATTCAGAACACAATTATAATAATAATATTTTCTGTTTCGTTATAAATGATCTTCACATTCTTTTTACTTTACGTAAAATATTCTTTATATTCTACTGTTGTTTTATTGTCATTTATTTATGAGTATTTTAAATTTTATTGGTAAAATATTTTTCCGGGAATGAATTACAATTTATAACATTGCTTCTATGGGAAATTATTGCTTTGCTTTATGAGAGGTCTCCAGTAACAAATTAACTCATATACTGAAGCATTTCTGTATATAATTTCATAAACGAGTAGTTAAAATCAGGTGCCACGTAAAAAGCACCTTGTCCACTTTGTCCAAGTGGTTGGTATTAATACACCTGTTTGTTTTGTACACCACCTGTCTTTGTCTTTTTCGTAAACTCTCCCTATTTATATATATACACGCACATATATATATATATATACTTAATAATTAAGGTTCAGCAAAGATTTGCTTTACCATATACCGAAGTTTAGAAATAGCAGCCAAAAAACATTAGCTATTTCTTCTACTTCAAAAAGGGACTCCCAGAAAAACCAAAATACTTGAAAACAATCCACACAGGCAGAGAGGAAGAAGTAACGAAAATCAATCAATATCTGGTCACCTATGGATGCGCGTTTCGGAATTAGATTGGAATAAAGAATATAGAATTATACTTTACCAACTGTTTTCCTCATCAGCATAGGACCCCATCAGTAATTAAATATTGAAATATTAAATTCGAAGGTACTGGAATAATTGAACATATCTCTCCACCTAACAGTATCAGACAGATAATATTCAGTGTTAGTACCGCCGAATTCAAAACATGAATGAGGTTCAATTACCTTCCCCTGCCCATCCTCCCATATATATATATATATATATATATATATATATATATAATGCTGTGGCTGTATGGAAGTGAAACTCTGAGTATCTGTCGAATGAATTCTTGACTTTACAAACATACATTTTAGTCCTGATTCATTTCCAAATGAATATTCATGTTTACTTTATTTTCCTTTTGACATCAGAATTTCCAATTTATTAATTAATAATTAACATATTTCTTCCAAACACTTTGTTTCTAGAAAAAGAAGAAGCTCTGTGCACTTTGAGAGGATCTAGAAGTAGCCAAGCAGAAAAACCCAAACTTAAGCAAACCCGACAGATCTATGTTCCTCCAGCTGTTCGTCAACAATGTTCGTAGCACTTCACTTTATTTACAGTTTTGGTCATTGTTCAGTCATCCTTGATTAAACAAACCTGTGATCCAAGTTGTTCCGGCCATGGCTATCTTGTCTTTTATTCAGACCTAGTGTTCTAGGATTATATTTGTGTTCTTTGTAGGGTGTGGTCAGAGGAAGATCTTGCTGCTATTTTTAGTATGTCAAGTATGACCTTGGAGAAGCTCTTACAGTTACATATATATTTCTATCTCACTATCATACTCTAAGCATTCATCACTTGGTACCCCCCCTCCCCCATTCAGTTGAGGGGTTTAGGTCTTGCAAATTACTTGGTGACTTTATCAGTTCAGGTGCCACGTAAAAAGCACCGTGGTTGGTATTAGGAAGGACGTCCAGCAGTAGAAACCATGCCAAAGCAGATACTAGAGCTTGGTGCAGTCTTCTGACTTGCCAGCTCCTGTCAAACCATCCGACCCATGCCAGCATGGAAAAAATGGATGTTAAGTGCTGATGACTTTTGTGTGTGCGCACACACACACACATTTAGAGTTGCTTATCAGAAGGAAGAGTACTCATTACCATAGCAAAGATTACTATTTTTATTTGGGTTGAGTCCTTCTCAGGACCTTCAGACAAGTTATGACTGAAGGCTCCAGTGTGTGTCTAGCTGTTATAAAAATAATTTAATAAAAATGCTAGGAAACATTTTACTAAAACTATTTGTGTCCCCTATTTTTAATTTCTTTACTTTGGATATAAAAAGTTAATATCAGGGAATTGGTTAGTGGAACTGATGGAGTATTGTAATTATATTCTGAGTTCAAATGCCAATCAAGTTGATTTTACTTTTCATCTCCATGGGTCACTAAAATCAGTCCCAGTTGTTTTGTTTATAATTGACTATTTCTTTCACTTAACACTTGTGGATTAAAGTTGTTGCCTGAAATAACTCTGGATTTTTCACTTGGTTTGCAGCTGATTTGAAAGATAATCGGAATGGTACAGAACATAACAAAGAATCTTTAGAAAAAGTAAAAATTCCGAAGATTGTTTCCAAGAATGCTAAGGTAAACAGTTATTTTTTTTTATTGTTAAGGTAACAGTGAGCTGACAGATGCATTATTGGTGCCAGGCAAAATGCTTAGCAGCAGTTTGCCTGTCTTTATATTTTGAGTTCAGATTTGGTGTTAATAAAATAAGGACTGCTTGAGCACTGGGGTAGATGTAAGTGATGTACCCCCATCTCCCAAAATTACTGGCCCTGTGCTAGAATTTGAAACTGTTATTATTAAGACAGTAAACTGGTAGAATTGTTGGACAAAATGCTTAATGGTATTTCTTCTGGCTCTCTGTATTCTGGTTTCAGATTCTGCCATAGTCAACTTTCATCCTTTCAGGGTTGATGAAATAAACTGCCAGTTGAGCATTTGGGGTCAACAAGCCTGCTTCTCCAAATTTTCAAGCCTTGTTCCCCATAGTAAAAAAAGGATCATTATTTCTTTTGACAACATGGCTGTTTTGGTGAGAAAAGTGGTTTGTGTTTTGTACTGAACAAATTACTTGACTGTCAAATACCTTAGTCTACCTAGCTGTAAACAGATTACACAAGGTAGGAACAACTTGCTGCATTAAACACTAGTAGTAGCAGCAGTGCTGATGATTGCTGGCTTACAGTGTTTAACTTCAATTAAGGTAGAGGTCAGGTCAGGCAGAGGGGTCACATTGGTGCTACCTTACATCTGTTGTCTTTTCTAAAATATCAGAAAGGTAAATTGCTTGAGCATCACCAATGGAAAACAAAGTTTACAGTCTGTATAGAGTGTCTACATACAGTCTCTCTAGATAAGTTATATACAATCTGTTTTGGACAGGCTGCATACAGTCTCTCTAGACAGGTTATATTCAGTCTTTGTGACTGATTTTAAAAACTTGAAAAGAAAGTCACTGGTAAAATTCCTTTTCTAAATGCAACCTGAATGTGTGCTTTCTTTAAATACATTGTGTTAATCGAGTTGTCTTGTTTTGTTGTTTAATGCTGCTTGGTTTCATTCCAGGTTGAAGTCCTAAATGTACAAAATTCAGTGAAACCAGAATCCGATTTTATAGGAGAAATTCGAGTAAAATCTTTTGCAGAAATAATGGAAGAAAAACGTCTGCGAGCAAAGCGCAATGAAGAGACAGGAGGGAAAGTTGACAACTGTAAGAATCGGCTTTCTGACTCAAAGTCAACATACACTGCCCCAAAAGGTGAGCTTTTTCTGTTTAAAGACTTGATTTTAAAGAAAAGGTTAATTTTTCAAAAATTTTATTTTAAAAAAATTCTTTTTTAACAGATTTCAATACATGATAGTGTAATCATGTTGGTCAGCCCAGGGCAGTTTTGTTTCAGGAAGTGTTCATTATCCTATGAACTGGCTTTTGTTTCTTACAAGCCAACTTTTTAGAGAATTTAATATGAAAATACTGAATGTTCGTAATAAAACTGTTGTAGAAAGTTAGGTAGCACCTGAGTAATTTAGGGATGTTATTAGATGCTACAGGTCATTAAGAATAACAAACGCTTTGTATAGGAAGCATATGATTAGGATTGAAGGAATGAGAAGTCTTGGAATAATTTATTTTGGATTGTGGTAATCTTTAGTTGAAGTAAGATGGTCAAGTATTTGAAGGTGGAAGGAAGTTAGTGGGGAGGGGTGTAATACCATAGATAAGTTTTTGTCAAAGATATGTATAAATGTCCTTATAACCATATTTTTTTTTTAATTTGACAGTTCCTACTTTGGCACAGTGGACCAGAAAACGGTCAGCAATGCCTGTTAAACAATCAGATGAAGAATCAGATAAAACTAATGAACTATATCCTGAGAAAAAACATATTTCCTCAAACTCTTTACTTTGTACGTCTGATTCTAGACTAAAGAACATAATTTCAGTAGCACAAGATAAATTGAAACAAACTGTCACAGATCGATTACCTTCTGACAAAACAACAGATGAGAGTTCAAATATTCCATCAACTGATTCCATAGGAAATTTACCAAAATCTGGAAATGATGTAAAACTTGAGAATTCCTTACATATAGAAACAGAAGAAATGAAATCGCCTCACACAGTTGTGACTAATTCCTTGGATTTACTTTCACCAACGCATTTAAATGATGACAGGTTTGTAATTTTGTCAACATTTTACCTTCATATTGATAGCAGTGGAAAGGCACTTGAAGCAAAATGCATTGTAGAGTAGTATAGTTTGCATGAAACATTGTCTGATATATAAATACCTTGTCTTTTTAGACTGGGATTCTGAATTCAACTGATGTCAGTTTTGTCTTTCATCGTACAGGTGTTGATAAAGTATCAGGGATTGGAGTTAAGGTCTTTTTGCGCCTCTCTAATATATGACTATTTTACTCATTAAATTTTTAGTTCTGTTCTTTATACAAGTGAATACAAGCAGCCGAGATGGGATTCCTTGGAAGGGTCTTTGGAGTAACATTACTCGATAGAGTAGCATAGCTTAGAGATGAGAGAGGCACTTCCAGGTAGAGTTGCTACTTCTCTGAATTAAGAGATCACAGCTCCATTATTCCAGACAGGTCTCAGGAAAGAATCACTGGACACTTAATGAGCAAAAATCAACTGGCAGGAGACCCAGGGGTAGACCATAAGCATGATGGTTAATAACACCCATGAGTTTGGTTGATCTTGCTTGGGAATCCAACTGGATCAAATGGTTGCTTCTGACAGGACCCACATGATTGAAGCCCCTGACCCCTTGACCCTCTCAAGAATAAGCGGGTGATGAGATAAGATATTAGGTCTTTAGAGGATTAATTCTTTCCATATGATATTGTTTATTGTCTCCGTTGATATAAAGTTGCTGGAACAGTGGGCAGGTGACTTGGCAGCTCACTATATTTTTGTGGTACTGTGTGTGTGTATATACATTACATACCATGTATATATTATAGCTCATTTAATGTGTGTATATCTAACATGCATAAAAATTTATATGTTGGTACTAAAGTTAAATATTCATCTATTAATTGGTATTTAGCAAACACTAATTTTTGTTGTGAAATGGTTAAAAGCCTTGTACATGAACTATTATGAAATATTCACTAATGAATTTATCCATGAAATATTCAATGGAACGAAAATGGAAACATCAGTGAAATCCCAATTTTACTGAATTAACAATTTCTGTTACCTTTTTTAACTAGAGAAGTTTCAGGTATGGGAGCAAGGCCTAGAATCAAAGGGCCTTTGTTGTTAACCTAGCAAAAACCAAAGTGTTAGTAAGTAGGAAAGCAGACAAATCACAAATCCCTTGAGGTAGATGGCCCAGTTTGATCTGTAGAAAAGGCATAGGTAGAAATGCCATAAGATGTACCTGGTGTAAGATATGGACACATAAGAGGTGCAGCAATATCAGAAGGTTAACGGGGAACAATAGCTTTTGTGTGTGGAAGATGCAAAGGTACAATTAATAGGAAAAATGTACAGAAAATAGACTCCCTCAACTGCTAGTGGGGTAAGCTAGAGGTAGCAGATATCTTCCATTATCTAGGTGATCAAGTTAGTAGTGGTGGTGGACAATCTAAGAGTGTAGCTGTGAGAATAAGAATAGGCTGGGCAAAGTTCAGAGAGCTCCTACCTCTGCTGGCAATAAAGGGCCTCTCCCTCAGAGTGAAAGGCAGATTGTATGATGTCTGTGTGTGAACAGCTATACTACACAGCAGTAAAACATGGACTGTGACCACTGAGGAGATGCGTTGGCTTGAAAGAAACAAAGCCAGTATGATTCCCTGGATGTGCAATGTCAGTGTGCATGTGCGACAGTGTAATCATCGAGAAGAAATTTGGGCACGAGAGGCATCAGGAGTGGTGTGGCAAGAGAGAGACGAATGTGCTGGTTTGATCATGTGATATGTATGGACGAGGACAGCTGTGTAAAGAAGTGCTGATTTCTGTGGAGGGAACCTGTGGTAGACCCAGGAAGACATGGGATGAAGTGGTGAAGTATGATCTTTGAACTATGGGTCTCATGGAGGCAATGACAAATGACTGAGGCCTTCGGCGTTATGTTGTGCTTGAGAAGATGACACATCAAGCCAAGTCAAATCACAGTTGTGGTAGATACCAGTGAAACACAAAAGCACAATTACACTAGGAGTGGTTGGCATTAGGAAAGGCATTTGGCCATAGAAAACTAGCCTTGGTCAAAGTGTCCAACCCATACCAGCATAGACAATGGACGCTAAATGATGTTGATGATTAGTATTTTGTTCAGGACATATTAGAAAGTTTTGTATTTCAATTTTTAGAAATTTGAGAATTAAGTTTTTTTAACATTATTGTAAGAAATATGTTATTAATTATAAAAAATCTAATATTTGACAATCTGTATGTCTTCCTTTTTTTTATGCATTTTTTGTATTTTTTTGACAGTTTCTTGAAAGATGACGATGACTTGAAAGATGTTACTGAAAATATAACTGAAGCTAATTCTATAGAAGATGATGATGATGTGTTACGTCAACTGGAAGAAATGTTAGCCAGTCAATGACACTTCCAGTCCCCCTCAACATCATTATTAAGGCTATACATTACACACTCCATTTTTAGGTTTCATTATATTTCCATTCTGAAAAAACACTTTTTACATTCTCATCATTTTACCATTTGATTCTTTTCTTGACACTTATGTATGAAAGGTAAAATTCAAAATAAATTAACTTTTGTTTCCTTTTTCAGTTTTGCCTTTCATGAAATTTCAAGGGTTAAAAAAAAAAAAAAATTGATTTTAGAGAATTTGGAAAATTGTTTAAATCATGTTCTCTTCTAAGAATATCCGAGAAGTGTTAAATTACAAGGTTTGAAAGTAAATCAAAAGCAAGGAAACAAATTCCTATGGTTTTTAACCCAGCAGAACCAATAATTCTGGGGTCATTTAAGAGGCATTTTTTTTCTTTTTGTTTCAGATGTTGAAAACCTGATAAACTTTTTGTTATAGAATTTTCCTTTGGATTTAAAATGTATATTAACTGAAAGAAGTTTAGAAATCCACTATAAATTATGTTATATTCTATAACAATATTTTACAGAAATTGTGAATGTTATGCAAAAAGAAAAAAAAGAAAAAAGCATTTTGCTAAACTAATCTGAAATCTTTTTCAGTGTAAATAGACGAAGCAAAAAAATCTGTTAAAGAATAAATCTATTCACTAATCCATTTGTTAATCTTTGTCAAACAGTTTTGTGATTGTTGGGTATTTTTTTCTTTTCTTTTAGTTATTTTTCAGGTTAGGACAATAGGAAAATAGACGAAACCAAGTTTAGTAGAGATGCTCACTCCCAGCAAGCTTATGAACAAAAGGGTTCTAGCTGTGATGATCCCAGCTTTTTGTATTTTCATTTAAGAAACTTGGGTTTGAAAGTTCCTATTGTAGTATATGTGTGTTCTAAAGACGATTTCTTATCATAGGGTTTCATTATTACAGGAGTTATCATTTCCAAAATTTTACTATTGGTAACTTTATCATGAGATTTCTGACTAAAATGTTCCCCTGAGAGAAAAGCAGAAATTTTACAACATAATTGCTTGAAGATGTTATACTCAAGATCAATGCTTGTCAAATAGATCCATGATCAAATATTCTCTTTTTAAAAGAGGAAAGTCATACCATAAATAAATAGTGGGAGAAATGTCAGAACATTCTGTAAAATATTTTATTATGAATCTTTAAATTTTGATTTTTTGCTGGTCATTAACATTATTGCATATTTATAATCAGTAAAAGCCAAGTCGTATTTTCCCAGTTGTCTTCTTGTTTGAGCCCGCCGTAAAAGAGTTGGTACATCAGATGGGTAAATTTTCAAGGCTGCAAAACATGCATATAGGATATTACACAAGCATAAATTAATATAGAAAGCAGTTTGTAATGTTTTACCAAAAGAGGAAGATTATTATTGTTGCTATATATGATTGAGGTGTCCAGAGCTTCTTAAGGCTGTGAGATCAATTACTGAATCGGGTAGCATGTTGTGTTCTGGAGCATTTCACATTCTCCCCTCAAATATTACTAAAGTCACAGAAAACCATGATCACCACCACATCAAAAAGCTTTTATATAAGATTTAGATATATCATTTTTAAACTAGCTATTGCTATTGTCTCAACGGTCCTGTGGGTAAAGACATACAGACATAGCAACACATATACCTCTTGGACAAAAGATCAATCTTCACCCATGACCTATACTGATTGTGTTTTTTCTTCTTCCCCCCTTTTAACACATTTCTAGAGAAAATTCCACCAAATGACGTCAATGGTCATCTTCGAAACCGAAGGACGAACATTATTAGAGAAAAATAAAACTAAATGAGATCATATCACTAATCCCTACCTGAGATTGAAAACTCCATCTACCCCAGTGTCTTGTTTGTCACCAAAGGTGACAAACAAGACAGTGGAGTAGCAATAGGCTTTGTGGATATTTAAATCTATTCTAATGATTGGTTATTGATTACATTAGTCGGATAGGTTTAAATACATCATTTTCAAACTAGCTATTGCTGTTGTCTCAATCGTCTTGTGGGTGGAGACAATAGCAAGCAATATAGAAGCATCCTGATAATGAGTTCAATCTTGTCCCTGGGCATGCACGGAAGGTTGATTTTTTTTTTTTGCAGTTGTTTGAGTGGGGCTGACCTGGGCACCTTCTTGAAGGTTTTACTTAAATAAATCGATCCCTGTAATTAATTTTTTCAAGGCTGCTCCTTATTCTATCAGTCTCTTTCACTGAACCATTAAAGCCAAGTAAAAATTATCCACCCCCTTCTTTTTCCCCCTCCTATCTGACTAGTTAGAAAACATGTAAATAGGTACAGAGGTTTATCTTTGGCCAAGTATTTCTCCTGCAGCTGTCTTACCAGAAATATAGCATCAGTAGTGCTTTTCCCTTGGCACGAAGCCAAACTGCATCTCATTTAAACTGATTCTCTCCCTAATTAGTTGGGCTATGACCCTCTACGTGACTTTCATTACTTGATCCAGCAACTTGATACCTCTGTAATTATTTGTATCTAGAGCATCACCTTTACCTTTGTAGCAGTTGACTATTATGCTGCTACACCAGTCATTGGGTATGACTCCTTCGTGTATCACCTGGTTAACTATACGGGTGACTAGGCTATAGCCGACACTGCCAGATATTTTAAGCATATCTGCAGTGATTCCTGATGGGCCAGGGGCTTTCCCTGCCTTCATACTCTTGATTACTTTATCTACCAAGATACTGTCAATTCGGATGGCTGGTCCCTCTGTTGGGTCGACATTTAGCAACCTTTCATAGTGGCATCTCCAAACCTCTCTCTTTGCAAGTGAACCATCAGCCATATAGACATTTCTCACCTACGACATCACAATTCACTCTCGTGCATATATATATATACACACATATATATATATAGTGACGTATATTTGCCATTTGAATATGGCTAACCCCTAAGGGTGGATGCTACTGTAGCCCCAGGAAGACACCTCCTCCAGCTGGCTATAGACACACTTTCTGTGCCCTATCAGTATTTGTGAAGGGAAGTCATCCTTCCCTTCTTCAACTCATACACACGGACTCGAGTTTCAAGGCAATGACCTATCATCGGCGTGTGACAATCATAGTTGTCGACGAGAAGTCAGTTCCCCTCACAAATACATATACTTTTTCCAGTATCGATTGACACTGATATTGAAAAAGTGAAATCAAACAATGATAAATCTCAAAGCGAGTTATTAACAATAGCGGCAACACATCGTGACGTATATTTGCCATTTGAATATGGCTAACCCCTAAGGGTGGATGCTAGTGTAGTTTGTAGCCACTGGCAAATATACATCATATATATACATATTTATATATACATATTTATATATACATATATGTATATATTATATACATATTTATGTATATATATTTATATACATATTTATATACATATATTTATATACATATTTATATATATATATTTATATACATATTTATATATTGATTGATTGATTGATTGATTCTAGTTTCAGCTTATGAGCTGTGGCCATGCTGGGGCACCGCCATTTGGTGTTGCTACTTGGTTTCACTTCATGGAGGCTTTCTAGCAACTGCTATTTGGTGCATGAGAGAGTTCGATGCAGCTGCCCTCATCTGCCCCTCCTGCCGTGAAGTTGGTTCATCTGGGACACCTGACAGGAAGAGATCCAGCTTCATTTTAAAGACATCTGTATCCCCCCCATGCAGGTCTCTCAGGTTCTTCGGGAGGATATTGAAGAGCTGTGGGCCTCGGAAGCCCAGGCTATCACAGAATCTTGTCCTACATCTTGATGGCAGGTTTGGAGTCCTAGGCACCACGCAGTGGCGCCCAGTTCTGGCATTTGCGTAACTCTCGATGCCAAAGTTCAGGACACTTCCCTCCAGGATCTTCCAGATGTATATTATGGCATATCTTTCCCGCCTACGCTCCAGGGAATATAATTTTAATCTCTTGAGTCTTTCCCAGTAGCTTACATTCTGCATAGAGGCTATCTTCTTTGTGTAGCTTCGTTGGATCGCCTCAAGTTCTGTGATCAATTTGACACTGGATGGTGACCATAGCTGAGAGCAATAGTCAAAGTTGCTTAGGACAAGTGTCTTCCAGAGGACCATCATGGTTTTTTGTTCTCTTGTTCTAAAGGTTCTAAGAATCCATCCAGCCAGCCGTCTACATTTCATTGTCAGTTTAGCAACATGTACATGAAAGGTCGCGTCATCACTCATGTGAATACCCAGGTCACGCACTGATTGTGCCTCTGGGATTGCAATCCCTCCGGGTCCAGTGTATTCATTGGGTATTGCATTCAGTTTTGCATGCTGATAGTATAAAGCTTGAAACTTTCCAGCATTGAACTGCATGCTATTCTTTTCAGCCCACTTGTATATTTCGTCCAGCTCACATTGCAGGTGTTTAGTGTCCTCAGGGTTCTGTATTGCCTGTGAAACTTTTGTATCATCTGCATAACCTGTGATCGTGGCTCTCTGCGTGGCTGAGGGCATGTCTGAGAGGGCCATTATGAACGGTAGTGGTCCCAGAACAGTGCCCTGCGGAACACCGCTCACTATTTGTGTGTTAATGGAGGTGGCCCCATTGGCTACTACCACCTGACTTCTATCCTTCAGAAAGTCATGAAGCCATTCTCCCAGTTTTCCAACTATGTTGAGATCACGCAGTTTGTGACATATCATTCCATGATCGACTTTATCAAAGGCCTTTGCAAAGTCGAGATATATCACTTCCACATTTGAGTGGTTGAGCAGCCGTTTCAGCACCCAGTCATAGTGTTGTAGGAGCTGAGTTAAACAGCTTCTCCCTGGTCGGAAACCATGTTGGGTGTCGGGCAGCAAGTCATTCTCTTCAAGGAAGGTGATCAGCTTCTTCTGACTATTCGTTCCATGACCTTGCTGATGTGTGAGGTCAGAGAGATAGGTCTATAGTTCTTGGCTCCGCTCTGCTACCTCTTTATGAATGGGGCATATTTTACCTTCCTTCAGTTTTCCTGGAAGTTTGCCAGCTGCAAGGAAGCTCTGAAGAGGAACTGCAGTGGTCTTGCTAGGACTGTCTTACATGCTTTTAGGAGGATTGCCGGGAATCCATCGGGGCCAGTAGCTGAGTCTGTTTTATTCATCTATAGCCTTGGTTACATCGTCTTCCTTTATATCGATGTAATCTATCGTCGCCGCCTCTGATTTTATATCTGCAGTGGTAAAAAAGTCAGTTGGATTGGTGATTTGGAGATGCCCAAGGGGTGGAGTGAAAACACTCTTGAATTGCTCATTCAGTATTTCACTTACCCTCATTGGTTTTGCTGTAAGTGTGCCATCCTTTTCGAGGAGTGGCCCTATTCTACAGTGCACTGTAGCTGTTTCTTTGGCATACCTGTAGAAAGCTCTGGGGTTAGATTTTATGTTTTCTATAGCCCAGGCTTCTTTGTCTGCTCTTTCTTTTTCATGGGAGAGTTGCAGACATTTTTCGATTTCCAACAGTTTTTTTTAGGCGGGACTTTTCACTGCTTTCAATCTGTTTGTTTAGGCGATTTGAAAATTTCGTACGCCGTCTCATTAAAATTTTCCTCTCTCTGGGGATTTGTTCTTGTGTACAGTGGCCTTTCTCTCTGGGACACATTTGTAGCATATGGCTTGCATTACAGACATGAATGTTGAAGTTTCACGTCGATGTCTGGCGAGGAGAGACATTTAGGCCAGTTTTGTTGAGGATCTCTTTCTCAATTTGTTTCCAGTTTGCCTTATGGTAGTTCAAGCTGGAAAGATTTTGAGGTTTCTTGTAGGCTGCATGTCTGTGCTCTCTTTTGGCCCATACATGGTCAGCTCTATCATGTTGTGATCCGAGAGTAGTGTCGGTGTCACTTTCACATTATGGATGAGATCCATGTCATTTGTGAAGCAGAGATCCAGTGGTACCTGCCCTGGTTGGTTGGAGTATTACCTGCTCCATGTACAGGGTGTTGATGAGGTTCAGGAGGGACCTCGCCTGTCCTCGTTCACATCTTGTCATTCCTGGGAGAGAAAGGCCCTCGGGCCATCTGACATTGGGCAGATTGAAGTCTCCCATAAGAAGCACACCTATGTGTTGTTCTAATGTGGTTAGAATTCTTCTATTTTTTAAGGCAGTCTTCAAACTTGCCCACATGGCGGGGCATCTGGAGGGCGATATGTAGCACACACAACTACATCAAGTTGCTTAATATGTACAATTAGTGGTGTCACACACCGAGTTTGAGTATGACAGAGGACCTGGGGTGTGAGGTCCTCACGGATTGTACATAGCACAACACCTCCATGACTCCTTTCTTTCCTGTCGGTCCGTAGTACAGCATACTGTGGTATGTGTAACTCCGCATCTGCTATGTCCGGTTTCAGGTGCGTTTCTGTAAGTGCTATGCATATGGCTTGATTGCATGCAACAAAGTCTCTCAGGAACGGGATCTTTGTCCTGCTACTGAGTGTTTGCAGTCCTCTGATGTTCAGTAGGAGTATCGAGGTGAGGTGTACGTTGTTGCCGGCGGTGTCCATCCTGTGTCTGTTTGCTGTGGTGGTCTGGTATATAGTGGGTAGTCCCACCTGCGGGCTTGGGTTTGATGAAGCCAGGTCAGCTGCTGTACAATCTTTTGTGCCATGCACAAAAAAGATTGTTGCTCAGCAGCTGCTCTTTCGACAACATCATGTTGGCTGTTTGTGGCGCGCACAACATCTGCGTACCTCCGTTTGGGCAGGTGTGCGTGGTCCATCCCTTTTCTTTGTGTTGATGGTTTGTCCATCTGCCTCGTGTCTCTGTGGCAGGGTCCCCGATGTGCAAAGCGGCAGCCTGCACCTCCTTTCCATGCAGCAGGAACCTCTCAGGTAGAACATACACACCCGTGTGCGCTGTTTGGTTCCATCCTTGCGGTTCCACTTCTATTTCTGGTTGTTTCACTCTTTGGTCCTGCTTGAGCTTTTTCTTTTCCTTTAGCTCTTCCAGTCCTTCTTTTAGTTCTTCTTCCTCCCTCTACCTCTTCACCGGGTTCTCCGTCTCCATGGCCATTGCTGCCGGTTGGAGAACTTGCACCTGGGTTCACTTCCGGGCAGGTTTCTCATTCAAGACCTCCTCCCGGGCGTCCACCAGGTGGGGGTGACTTCTTTCATCGTCTCCATTCTTGCCATCTTTGCCCCGCTCGTTCTCAAAGATGGATCAAGTGCGCCAATGTGCGACCGTACAAGCGCATATGAGCGCACGAATTCCTGTCTTTCGCTCCATCTGAGCTGCCGTCCTCTTGTAGCCTCTGCTCTTCAGCAGCACCGCAATCACCTCGCTAGGGCTATCTCCGCCGGCGCACTCCCATGCTCGCGAATAAATCCAGCTCGTCACGTCTCCAATGCTCTGACTGCTGGGATAATCCGTCTATCCGTTTATCTATCTAATTATGTTCGAGAGAAGACAGGAAGATATTAAGGCTAATTAGAAGATAGAGTACTTGAAAAAGAAATATTAACAATATTAAAGTTTGTGTAAAAACGTTATTTGGGTAAAACGTTATTTAATCTTAAGGCTAATTAGGGGATAGAGTATCTGAAAATGTTAGCCAATATTAATAATATATTAGAGTGTGGATGAAAACATTGTTTAATCTTAAGGCTAATTAGGAGATAGAGTATCTGAAAATATTAGCATATTAATATTATATTAGAGTGTGGGTAAAAAAAAAAAACGTTATTTAATCTTAAGGCTAATTGGAGATAGAGTATCTGAAAATATATTAGCAATATTAATATTATATTAGAGTGTGGGTAATATTAACGTTATTTAATTAATCTTAAGGCTAATTAGACGTTATAATATTAAACGTTATTTAATTTAATCTTAAGGCTAATTAGACGTTATTAATATTAAACGTTATTTAATTTAATCTTAGGCTAATTAGACGTTATTAAATTTAAACGTTATTTAATTTAATCTGAAGGCTAATTAGAAGATAGAGTATCTGAAAATATATTAGCAATATAATATTATATTAGAGTGTG
>NW_021824374.1:12500-17500 GCF_006345805.1 Octopus sinensis | reverse complement strand
TTCCTGTCAGGTGTCCCAGATGAACCAACTTCACGGCAGGAGGTGCAGATGAGGGCAGCTGCATCGAACTCTCTCATGCAACCAAATGGCAGTTGCTAAAAAGCATTCGTGAAGTAAAATCATGTAGCAACACAAATGGCGGTGCCCCAGCATGGCCACAGCTCGTGAGCTGAAACTAGATAAAATATATATATATATATATATATATATATATATATATATATCTATATAATATATATAACAATTAAAAATGAGGGTGTCTAAGAGACACCAACATGCCGAAATAGCAGTCGAAATTCTGACTATAAAAACCACGTTAAGTGTTCATATCGTACCATGAGATAAGACAAAGGGACAAAATATACAAGCAAAAATTATTGAATAATTCAAGATCCAGGATTTCTGGTTTTGCTTTAAATAAGCTTTACCGTCATCAATTGAATATATCAAGGGTACATAAATGCAGAACAAACGATATACTTACATATACGAACGTCCATACATAAATACATATGTACGTATGCACGCGGCCAGTTAAATTGCCCGCCGAAGCACCTCGTAAGCACGATATGGTTAAAATAAACACCGCAGTGAATATAATAACGAATTATATAAATTTATATATGAGGATAATATCGATATTTAATTATCAATACCGTACAAAGGTAATAATTTTTAACAATTAAAAATGAGGGTGTCTAAGAGACACCAACATGCCGAAATAGCAGTCGAAATTCTGACTATAAAAACCACATATAATTCGTTATTATATTCACTGCGGTGTTTATTTTAACCATATCATGCTTACGAGGTGCTTCGGCGGGCAATTTAACTGGCCGCGTGCATACGTACATATGTATTTATTTATGGACGTTCGTATATGTAAGTATATGTAAGTTTGTTCTGCATTTATGTACCCTTGATATATTCAATTGATGACGGTAAAGCTTATTTAAAGCAAAACCAGAAATCCTGGATCTTGAATTATTCAATAATTTTTGCTTGTATATTTTGTCCCTTTGTCTTATCTCATGGTACGATATGAACACTTAACGTGGTTTTTATAGTCAGAATTTCGACTGCTATTTCGGCATGTTGGTGTCTCTTAGACACCCTCATTTTTAATTGTTAAAAATTATTACCTTTGTACGGTATTTTTCCCATGCTGGCCACTTGATAATATTGATAATTAAATATCGATATTATCCTCATATATAAATTTATATATATATATATATATTATATATATATATATATATATATATATATATATAAGTTCAGCAACAATTTAGATTCAAATGAATATGGTACTTAATTTAGAAGCACCAGAATTTTTTTACGGTGTTACCCATAAAAATATGCGGGGTGATTATAATCAAAACATAAGCAACAAGAATGGATCCGGTAATTTAGTACAATTGTTTCATACTACAACAATTGATTAAAGCTGCAAATATTACAGCAAATATAATATGTCAAGTAATCTTCAGCTAATTTCATATAGGTTTTCCAATAATATATTATCGAGCGAAAACACCTAAAGCTCCACAAAACTCCGGAAGGGGGTGGTGGAGAACCCTGCTGTACTCTTTCCCCACAACTTTCTCTCACTCTTTCTTCTTGTTTCTGTTTTTCAAAGGGGTCAGCCTTTTCACACTCTGTGTCAAACTCAATAATAATATTTGATATTTTATGATATTTTATACACAACTAGCAGTATCGCCCGGCGTTGCTCGGGTTTGTAAGGGAAATAACTATATAAGCAATTTTAGAGAGTTACTTCCCTTATATAAACCGAGCAAAAAATGCGGTAAATGATGGTAATTTTTTTTTAAATCGTAGACTCATCGTAGACGCGCGCTAATACCCAGAAGGGCTCGATATGAATGACGACTATAAGATACCCACTTTTGGTTAAACTGCACCGCAAAATGTGGGAGTAGTTAGGAATCTAAATCGGAGGAGACACACACACACACAACTTCAGTTTTATATATAAAGATATATTCATTGAACAAATATCTCTTCAAAATACAATATATTAAACTGGTGTTTCTGGGATAACAATATCCCTATAAGGGGTCTGAATATCCTCATAACGACTATATATATATATGTGTGATGTGTGCGTGTGTGTGTGTTCCCCATCCTCACCGCTTGACAACTGGAGTTGGTGTGTTTACGTCCCTGTAACTTAGCGGTTCGGCAAAAGAAACCGATAGAACAAGTGCCAGACTTAAAAGGAAAATATGTATTGGGGTCGATTCCTTCGAGTAAAAATTCTTCAAGGCGGTGCCCCAGCATGGCCGCAGTCAAATGGCGGAAAAAGATACATGATCATTGTTGGTTTTTCCCGGGCTTCCATGACGTGTGACGCCTTCGTATCGGTCGTCTTTGTTAGTTAGTTAATTTTTTGGCTCAAAAAGCAAAAAGCAAGGCCGTGTAGGGGAACATGGAGTTATGTACAGGGTGGGTGTTCATGCAAAGAGTTCAGGCCATTTCTGGTCAAGGGAGACTTTGAACCGAGCGGTCATCGGCATCTTCACCATTTCGTCTGGCAGCTTATTCCACGGATGCGCAACCCGGACGGAGAAAGCCCCTCTCCTTTGATTGAGATGAAATTGTCGCAGATAGAGCTTTTCGGAGTGACCCCGCAGCTGACGCTCTGGATTAGGAGTGAAGAACAGCTCTTTCGAGAGGTTACACTTTCCTCTTATGATGAGATCACCACGGCGTCGTTGTTTTGTTGCTTAATAAAGCTTTATGTCTTTGTATACCCTTACAGAGACACAAATCCATTCTTGTATAGTTACAAGGTTTGGATTGTTTTGCGGCGCTGGGTCGAGTGGATTACATTGAGCTGGCGCTTTAGTTTTATTTACCCCAAAAGGATGAAAGGCAAAGTCGACTTCGGCAGAATTTGAACTCAGAAAGTAGCAGCAGACGAAATACCTATTTCTTTACTACTCACAAGGGGCTAAACACAGAGGGGACAAACAAGGACAGACATGAGATGGCAAGTATACCTCACATTGTCGTGCAGTTACTGTTTACATCTCGTTCAGAGATTTATTATTGCTTGCAGACAGTTTTTCGAAATCAGTGACGAAAAGTTACTGGAAAAACGATATAAGAATTTGCATTGGGTCTCCCTTCATCGAAAACCGGTGATTGTCGTACGCCGAGGAAAGGTCAAAACCTAGAAACTGCAGTCCGTGCGTATCACTTAGGTTGACGAGGTGACCTCCCTTTGCAAATACCATAAGGGCACAGAAAGTGTGCCTAAAGCCAGCTGGAGACGATGTTCTCCTGGGGCTAAAAGCTACAGTAACACCCACCCTTAGTGGTTAGCCATATTGAGATGGCAAATATACTTCACGTTGTCGTGCAGTTACTGTTTACATCTCGTTCAGAGATTTATTATTGCTATATATATATATACACACATATATACGACAGGCTTCTTTCAGTTTCCGTCTACCAAATCCACTCCCAAGGCATTGGTCGGCCCGAGGCTATAGCAGAAGACACTCGCCCAAGGTGCCACGTAGTGGGACTGAACGCGGAACCATGTGGCTGGTTAGCAAGCTACTTACCACACAACCACTCCCAAAACAGTAAATGAATTAAAAGATTACATTTCTGAGGCATTCACTGAAATTGATGGAGATGGGAATTGGTGCCGCACTATGTGTGTCAGAGTGTTCCGAAGTGGTTTGAAGAATGTTGCAAAGTTGAAGGGGGACATTGAGAGCATCTGAGAGATTAAACACAGTCTCTTTCAGATGTGCAAAAACAGTACGATTGTAAGATACAAACTGTAAACCTACGTTCAAATATAATATATATATACCGGAGTAAACACATAAATGTGAAACAAGGTGGAAAAAGAGTACTCAAATACCAGGGGTAGAGTAATATGCTTTATTTAAAGCAGCAGAAAATTCAACAAAACCTGTTACTCTGAGTTTCACGTTCCCGTTCGTCGGACAGTTTTTGCTAGAATAGTTTTTTGCTATTCTAGCAAAAACTGTGAAACGTGAAACTCAGAGTAACAGGTTTTGTTGAATTTTCTGCTGCTTTAAATAAAGTATATATATATATATATATAATATATATATATATATATATATATATATATTATATATATATATTATATGTAGGTCCCGGTTGATTCGGGGTTAACCACAGTAAATAAGGTACTCAATACATAGCAGAGTAAAATAATTTATTATATAGAAGGAGCTTCTACAGGACTAGAACTGTTTCATTCAAGAGATGAAGATTTCTCTTGAATGAAACAGTTCTAGTCCTGTAGAAGCTCCTTCTATATAATAAATATATAATATATATATATATATATATATGCTTTATTTAAAGCAGCAGAAAATTCAATTTTCTGCTGCTTTAAATAAAGCATATTACTCTACCACTGGTATTTGAGTACTCTTTTTTCCACCTTGTTTCACATTTATGTGTTTACTTCGGTATATATATATATATATATATATATATATATATATATATATATATATATAAGTACAAGATCGATTTATTCGACAAAATTTCTTCAAGGCGGTGCCCCAGCATGGCCACAGTGCAATGACTGAAACAAAAGTAAAATATATATGTAATGTGTGTGTAGAGACTGGTAGCTTAGTCGTTAGGGTCGACGATCACAAGGCCGTGAGTTCGAGACTCGCCAGCAAACATTGTGTCCTTGGGCAAGACACTTTACTTCTCGTTCCTTCCGTCCACTCCCCTGGGGCAGAAATAATTCACAAGGGGCCAGCCTTGTCATATTCTGTGTCACGCTGAATTTCCCCGAGAACTACGTTAAGGGTACGTGTGTCTACGGAGTACTCAGCCGCTTGTACGTTAATTTCATGAGCAGGAGTGGCCGTGTGGTAAGTAGCTTGCTTACCAACCACATGGTTCCGGGTTCAGTCCCACTGCGTGGCACCTTGGGCAAGTGTCTTCTACTATAGCCCCGGGCCAAC
>NW_021824374.1:0-2500 GCF_006345805.1 Octopus sinensis | reverse complement strand
CTTCAGTCACTTGACTGCGGCCATGCTGGAGCACCGCCTTTAATCGAGCAACTCGTCCCCGGGGCTTATTCTTTTGTAAGCCCAGTACTTATTCTATCGGTCTCTTTTGTCGAACCGCTAAGTAACAGAGACATAAACACACCAGCATCGGTTGTCAAGCAATGCTAGGGGGATAGACACAGACACACAAACACACACACATACACACACACGCATATATATATATATATATATATATATATATACGACGGGCTTCTTTCAGTTTCCGTCTACCAAATCCACTCACAAGGCTTTGGTCGGCCCGAGGCTATAGTAGAAGACACTTGCCCAAGGTGCCACGCAGTGGGACTGAACCCGGAACCATGTGGTTGGTAAACAAGCTACTTACCACACAGCCACTCCTACGCCTATGTACAGTTATTTCGATTTAAATTTTCCCTATCCGTGTATTGCGCTGACGAAGGAAAAAAGCTATTTTTTGCTTTAATCCAGAAATTGGAACCAATTTATAATTAACGAGAGGTCTTTTTGTTTTCCAGTTTTCTCTCACAAGCCTGATTTCAGCCAGGTGTATATTTTAGCTGGGGTTTTTGGTAGTTTTTGAAGACATCAGCACTTCAAGCAAGCTGGAGAAAGGTCGTTTTCGACCGATCTCCCTTGATATAGTTATACACATATGTACATTATTATTAATTTAATGTATTAATTGCCTAAAAATGTTTATAGCATGCTGACTACTTGATAACAATCATTAACGGGATTTTTATCCTTATATTCTTATAAATTTTCTTGAGAACACACTTTTCACGGTAAGGCGATTTGACGTCTATTTTTAGCATATTAGGAATCCACTTTAGAGCTCTAGCCTCTTATATTTTGTATGTAATATAATTTTTCATCTTCGGATTTTTAAAATATGCTAAGCCAGTTGATTAAATTAATGTTAATTGATTAATATCAGTTTCTAACCTCATTATTTAAGTTCTCTCTCTCTCTCTCTCTCTCTCTCTATATATATATATATATATAGTTAATCCAAACAATAAATAACAAAAAAACACAACAACACGAGGACGTGGAACAAGTATAGTATTATTGGACGCTCAGAAAAGAAGGAAAGAAGGATGGTTTAACGTTTCGAGCGGAGCTCTTCGTCGGAAACATAGGAGAAGGAAAGATCCAGAGAAGGGAAGACAGAGGAAAAAAAGTCGCCAACGGTACACACGAGGTCACATACATACATATATATATATATACGAGGGGAAGTCAAAACTTATCAACAATTTCACCATACTATATCTTTATTATTGTCACACTGCCTTCTGCGCATGCGTGCTTATAGTTGGTACTATTGTGGTCACGTGATCCAAGTTTGAGCCTGATCGCGCCATTGTTGTTTCTGGCTTTACAGTGTAAGCATGGCCGTTCCACTAGCAATGTGCACCAAAACAGAACAAAGACCAGTGATCCGGATTTCTCTGGCCGAAAGGGGTGCACGATCTGCAGTGCAAGATGCAGTGTTTTGCTGGCCAACAAACGGAAGCCAGCGATTCGCATCAAAAGCCGAAGCCAATTGTCGAAGAAAGTTTCGTTGTTGCATGACAATGCACACCCACACAAAACCGCTCAGACAGCTGAAACCAATTGGGTTTTGAGGTGCTGGAACGCCCCCCCCTCTGCAGTCCAGATCTCAGACATTCCGGCTCTCAGATCGTTGGACCGCTGAAAGATGCTTTACGAGGTCGTCGATTTCCTACGGATGAAGATGTGAAGGAAGCGGTACAGAAATGATTGTACAACCAACGGAAAACCTTGGACGGAACACGCAAGCTTAAGGACCGCTGGACCAAATGCATCGGAAAGGAAGGAGACGACATAGAAAAATGACGCGTTTATCCACTGTTTTTTGTGTAAATACATGACAAAGCCAGAGTGCGTGTAATTTTTGACTCTCTCTCGTTATATAGTATTATATATATTTATGTATGTATGATGTATGTATGTATGTATGTATGTATGTATGTATGTATGTAGTATGCATATTTATGTATGTATGTAGTATGTATTATGTAGTATGTATGTATGTATGTATGTATGTATTATATATATATATATATAGTATATATATATTATATATATATATATATATATATATATATATATTAATTATATATATACATATATACTTTATTTAAAAGCAGAAGAAATTTCAACAAAACCAGTTACTCGGAGTTCCACGTTTTTTAACAAAAACTGTCCGACGAACGGGAACGTGAAACTCCGAGTAACAGGTTTTGTTGAATTTCTGCTGCTTTTAAATAAAGCACATTACTCTACCCCTGGTATTTGAGTACTCTTTTTTCCACTTTTGTTCACATTTATGTGTTTACTCACCCATCCGGTTAGATATATATATATATATATATATATATATATATAATATATATATATCCATCTATATTATATATATATGTATATATATATATATATATATATTAAT
>NW_021824373.1:0-7500 GCF_006345805.1 Octopus sinensis | reverse complement strand
CCAAGGAAACCGGGAAACCGGCCCTTATGAGCCAGGCATGGCTCGAGAAGGAAAAAAAAACATCAGCTGGTAAAGAGTGTCGTAGAAGTTCTCGAGCATTAACAAAGACCCGAGAACATGTTTCCTCATACGAATTTAAAGTTTTATCTACAAAATAATACAGTATTGGCAGGAACAATGCAGTTCAGTCTAAGTTTACACAGAACTTCTTTTAAACTCAAAGCCCAAACTCAAGATGAAAAATAATTCTTTTACCAAAACCTTAGGATAAGAAATACAAGATATATTATTAATATATAGTACCATTGACATTTTTTATGTGTTGGCTTCAATAGAAAAAGGAACCGCTTCAGGCACTTCCATGTTATTGTTACAGAGATTTGGCTGTTATTTCTGGCTATTATTTCTAGCATGTAGAGCGACTGTGTAGGAGGGGCCCTCATGACCTTGTTCAGTGTCTAATTTCTCTTATATCCTTACGTTAATACTTTCACTATAGAAATGTCAGAAACAGGTGACAAGTCCACAATTTCTTCTAAATACGGTATCACCTTGTTCCGTTTCTGAATATATTTATTAGATTTGTCTGAAATATCATAAAGCATTAATGCCAACGTGTTATAGATTAGAAATATTAGAAATTTCCTTTATTAGCGAAATACAACCCCTGCGTGATTATGTGAAGATTATAGGAAAACAATAACTGTGTGTGTTAGAAACAGTCTTTTAACAGACAGCTCGATCATTCGATTTTGCTCATGGAAAACTCAATCAAGTATCTATCTTTCATCCCACAAGCATTTACCAGTTGAATGTCTGCTGGACGTGGTACCGCATTAAATGTAATCGAATGTAGATATTTTGCGACACACACACACACACACACACACACACCAGACACACAGACACACACACACACACACACACACACACACACTCACAAAGGATCTTTTCGGTTTTGAACGGCAGTTTTTTAAAACAATTTCCACGTAACTAAACACTTTTAAACTTCGTATACTGATAGAATGTGTTTATAAAACATATTTTTCTCTTGGCTTTATTGAGAAAATTCTATAGTTTGTGAGATATTTGTTGTTTTTTTCTTTAATTTCTGCAATTTCAACCAATCAGTGACGTCTATTGAGGTGAAAACATTTTGTGCCGTATGAATATGTCCCTCGTTTAAGAAACAGACTGGGTTTATTTACATTTCTGAAGAAAAAAAGATACCTTTTCTCCTACCCCACCCCTAACCCTAACCCTAACTCTAACTTTAACTAACCCTAACTAACCCTAACCCTAAAACAGATTGAAATGCTATAGATCGATACTAGGGTCATAATTATGGGTGACGATTTCATATGACACCGCTAGAAAAACTGCCGTTCAAACTGAAAAGATCACACACACACTTATAGATACATCTATTATGTGGTAATACTTCAAAAAGTAGAAAAGCACTCGATCAGCAAGAGAGCAAAGAAAATCTTAAACAAAAAATCACAAATCTTCGAAAAACAGCTCCCAGGGATTCTTGATCGAAAGACTAATTTATTCCGCCATTTATCAAACTGGAAACAAAACCGTTTCTCAGTTGCCTTTTCAGCTGATAACGTTAAAACAAACGACGCTTCTAAAGAGACAAAAAGGGAAAACACAAGGGAGATAACTCACGTTACAATAATTCGCTGTCAAGCAGAGGTAAACCACGCATTGGGTTCGATGTAATCGACTAAATCCGTTTGTCTGTCCTTGTTTGTCCCCTGTATGTTTAGCCCCTTTTGGGTAATAAAGAAACAGATATTAATGGCTTACTAAGTGTCCGGTGGTCTACTTTTAAATTCCGATTAGATTATTGTATCTATGGCTTCTGGGGGAAATGGATATCTGCTAAGTCCAAGAACCTTCTAACCTATATTGGGGAAAATGGGGTGGCAAACCATAAAACTTTCCGAGATCTATTCTTATGACTAAATAGTAGACAAATATGCGCGAATTCTGCGTGAATTGGGGAACAGAATTAGAAACGCAGTACTAATGCACACACAAACAGACACCTCCGTCCATCCATCCATCCATCCATCCATCCATCCATCCATACACACATACATACATCCATCCATCCATCCATACATACATAAATACATACACACACACATACATACATACATACATACATACACACACATATACATACATACACACATACATACATACGTACGTACGTACATACACACATACATATGTACGTACATACATACATACATACATATCATACATACATACATAATACACACATACATACATACATACATACATACATACATACATACATACACGCATACATACATACACACATACATACATACATACACACATACATACACGCATACATACATACATACATACACACATACATACATACATACCTATATGCATACATACATACATACATCGTCGATTTTTACCTCGGCATCCGAAACTCGGAGTTTTATTCATGGCTACCGAATAATTGTCACATATTACACCTACAGACATATATATATATATATATATATACATATATATATATATATAATATATATATATATATAATTATATATATATAATATATATATAATAATATATATATAATATATATACGCACACACATTTACCAATTTCACTCTAAAGGCTGGGGCTATAGGAGAAACATTTTCCGAAAGTGCCGTGTAGTGGAACTGAACCCAAAACCACATGGTTACAAAGCGAGTGTCTCAAGTACACAGCCATACCTGCATCGTATGAATTAAGTAGGAGTATATCCTGACAATTCTACCTTTGACGGCAGAAATCAATCAACACAGAATTAACTGTAGATAACACGGTAATATTGATTTCTGTTGCTGGACAATTGCATATTCCTCGATACCATTTCGCCAAAATGAAAGAAAAAGAAAAACAGCTGTAAGAAATATCATTGCCTCCAGAATTAATTTTAGATCGGGATGTAATCCTTGAGTGTGTGGAATGGCCAGTTTGTAAGATTAACGCTTTAAGATATCGCCACTCATCTCTGTATGTGAAGAGCTTATTCTTGGAAAAGAAAACCGATGGATCAACCACTTGAAGATAATGTTACATAGACAAATGTTATTCTGGCGAGTACGAAGTAAAGACGAGAAGCAAAATATGGCCGATAGATTTCATTGAAATACTGGACTTCACACGTTTGGATACATATTCTTTGCACAGGATAAACAATGGTGTAGATAATCCATACCGTATTCCATAATTGCTTTCGGTATAAATAACAGTTTGATTAATCCGAAAAGAAAATAGTATCTGCTGAATATGAGAGAAATGAAAATAATCAATAGTGTTGAATTCGAAAATATGGGGAAAGTGCAATATGTTATATCAATTTGTGTCAGGGCTGGCCGTGTGGTTAAGAAGATCTCTTTTCAACCACATGGTTTCGGGTTCGGTTTCATGGTGTGGAATGTTGTGCAAGTATTTTCTACTATAGTGACTTTTCCCTTCTGAGTGAATTTGGTTGACGGAAACTGTGAAGGAACCCGTCGTATACACATTCATACATACATAAATACATATACATACATACATACATACATACATACATGCATACAAACATACATACATACATGCATACAAAAATACAAACATACGTACATACATACATACATGCACACATACATACATGCATACATACATACATGCATACATACATACATGCATACATACAACACACATTGGAAGCGACAAGTCGCGTATTTGGCGTGGGAGACAATTTTGAAATTGTATGGATAATACCGTACTAAACTCTGGTGCCTCAACTTAAGTACCATATTCATCTGAATCTAAACTTTTACTGAACTCACACACACAGACACACAATATATATATATTATATACATATTTATACTTATATACATACACAACACACACACACACACACACACACACACACACACACACACATCTCTCTGTCATCTTGATGTAGGACATAGCTACATTCGAATTATTATAACGATCATTATGAAAACTGTCAAAATGGTTGAGGTAAAATATCTTAAGGCAACGAGCAGCATACTGAATGCAGATACTGTAAAAATCATACGTATATAACTGAGAGTTGAAAATCGTTTGTTGAATTAAGATTATCCATGTAGTTAGCAGGCGAAAGTCACCTATGTCTGTTTGAAACCTGTTGACAACAAACAGGTGAGGTAGCTATAATTTTCTCAGCTACTAATTTTACTCATCTCTAAATTGGACGCTATATTTTGAATTAAATCTTGATACAAATTTTTTTTTGTGCACTTTACCCCGTGTATAATTTGCATTTGTTTTTCATTAAAAGTCAAGTATACGGTACAATATTTCAATTTATACAGGAGTAAATACGGCAATTGAAATGTTTTGGAAAATACAGATGATATAGATAGGAACATACTTTTGGGTGCCTTTTATCTTCTGTCTTTCTATATCAATTTAATGGTGTAAATACCTTTACTTACAAAAGCAGATATGAAACAGGAGGCGACATCCATAAAATAAACCATAAAATAAACAGCATTGAATGTATGGAAGGAAGCAATTTTAACACAAATAACTGTCGTATGCTTTAATGAAATTGCAACATGCAAACAATACGTGCCAACGATGATGTGGTTGATTTAAGTTTAATTACGTTACAAGCTGACAATCAAAGAAAACGCAATATTATTCATTGTTTTTGATTCAATAACGTTTGTCAAAGCAAAATGAAGGCTTTTGTGACTCATATGTTGTGTGAGTGTATAAGATATTTCATAAATATGTCCTCTCTTATCTTATGCACTTTGCAATAGAAGCAGATCATAAAATATTTCTTGTAAAATTTATCAGTAATGGCAAAACACTCTCTTCAATTATTCGACAAAGTTTCAAACTTCTTATAAGCTTACATACATATACACGTACATAAACGTATTACTTCATACTTACTGATATAATATATATATATATATATATATATATATATATATATATATATATAGATATCTATATATATATATATATATATATATATATATATATATATACAATACATACATACATACATATACATATATATATGCATATATGTATTACATATATATATATATGTGTATGTCCATATGTGTATATTAAGAGTATATATATAGTAAATAGTATTTACTGTTTACTATTTATTTTATGTAATCTGTTCATTTTGTAGATATATATTATGGATGCATATATATATGTGTGTATATATACATATGTATATATATATAATTATATCATATAATATATATATATATATATATATATCATATATATATATATATATATATATAAAACGGGATCACCACACAGAGAGAATTACAAGGAGAATCTCTTTATTGAAAGATTCCAAACACAAACTTAATATGCAAACTCCTCGTTGATCAAACTTCCTTTCTCTACCTCACTTTTCATGGATGGACTAACACAAATATATAAAGATACCATGCATTCATCACTTCAAGCTAAAACTTATATTCTTTAAATATCATTTTTACTATTGTTGTTATTACTATCATTTTTATTATAAATGATATGACAATTTGAAATGCAATTGTCTATGCGATTTATATTATTAGAAAATATGTAAATAAAGTGTTAAAATCTGAAAGTTAAGTTAACAAGCAATTATATAAAAAAGATAATGCAAATGAAGCTAAAATGATAGTTTTTATATTTGGGTTTTATTGAAGAATTCAAAAGAGTTGTCTCCCCTTACTCACAACACAGGAACTGAAGAACCAGGACCACAATTACTACTACGACTTCCTGCCTGCAACATGCTGAATTTAACAACACAACACAACACATGCTCTTAATCCCTTTGGATCTTAACACCTCAAGGTAATTTTTTCGTAAACAACCATAAAACGCAAGATACACAACGAACTCACGATGATCGGAGAACTTATTTTTTAATTTTGTACATTTTTATCATTATTCTTTTACAAAAACAATGCAATTTTCTTTTTTTCCCCTTTCTCTAATTTTTAAAAAAAACTTCTTAAACATAAATATTCTTGACAAGTCATACAATGACGAAAACCGGTTGAATAAATATACATTTATATATTTTATCATTTTCTCATTTTATTAAAATTTTCTTTCATTTGAGCATTCTGCATTTTTTAAAAATTTTTCCTTACTATATATATATGTTTATATATTTTCAAACTATATGCTTGATTACATACATACGTACGTATGTACGCTGTACACAGATATGTGGTTCACAAGTTAGCTTCGTGTTCATGTGTTTTGGCTTTCAGTCCCACTGCACAACACCTTGGACGAGTGTCTCCTACCATAGTCCCTGTTTATGTGCTTCTGCTTGTTTATTTGTGTGTATGAGTATGAGAGAGAAGAGAGAGAGAGAGAGAGAGAGAGAGAGAGACTTTGGTGTCCAAGACTTAAAAACCAAGCACTTGGGTTATTTGCTTGATTTACCCTACAAAGCGGTCTTCCAACATGGCTGTAAGCCAAAGACTGAAATACGTGAAAGTGTGAAAGAGTTAAAAAGTATTAATACAAGCACACACAAACACATACATACAAACATAAATACACATAACCATTATACATACATTATAGATACACACATTCATACATACTCAATGTATATATGTATATATATATATACATACGTGCATAAAAACGTGAATATACACATATATGATACACACATAAACACATATATAGACACATATAAATATACATATACATACATAAAACTTCATCATTCAGGACATCAAAGGTGAAGTAAACTACGGCAGACACATTATTGTCGAAATCTCCCAATATTTTATTTTAAACATAAAGCTTGAAAACATCAGTGGCTGTGTGCACCTCATAAATCATTTAGTAGCAAATAATGGTTCTTAGTCAATAGGGCTGTCTGAAAGAAATCATAACAGCAGAAGTTTCAATAAACAGATAACGAATACGAAGCAATAAGCAAAGTTATTCGCAATAATATTTGGAATAATAAATAATATTTTTAAGTATTATGAAGGTATAAAATGTGGAACTTTACAACAAAAGGTATATTATGTGCAGACACCAGCTGTATACCGAATGGTGATATTTGAGTAATTAAGAGAGGAGAGAGAGGAAGAAGAAATGAGAGGGAGAGTTAGAGCATGTAAGAGTATACGTCAGTGTAAATATGTGTGAATCTGCGTTTATATATGTGAATATATTGGTACGGGTGAATTGATTGAGGTGTGTGTTGAAGTAGTGTGTGTTAATGAGTGTGAATGTAGATGCTTGTATGTGGGTGCTTGATAGTGTCTGTGTGTGTGTTTATGTGTATGTAAATTTTTGGATGATGCGAATGTATAGATGTAGAAGTATTGATCATGTGCGTATATGGGTATATGTGTGAATGTGTATATGAATGCGAGAATGTTTGAATGTGGGTGCAATTGAATA